>NC_057813.1:159055759-159074705 GCF_018294505.1 Triticum aestivum
TGTGTGGGGAAGGAGAGAGACATAGCTATGTATTGAGGGAGATCAATCGACATCCATGGATATGTGTAGCAGAGGAATAAGGTTTGGAAAAAGACAAAGGTAGAGTGTCGGAGGGTTGGTGATGGAGTGGCGTCTCACAAATGGTGGGAGAGGCCTGCTATACAAACGGAGGGTATGAGTGCAATATCAATAAGAGAGGGCGGGGGATGTCTGTCTGTCTATGCACGTGCGTGTGAGAGACAGGTCAGGAGGTATTCAAGGATGATGAGGGGAGAAGATATGGTTGTGGTAAGCATGCGTAACTACATAGGAAGATCAACCGTCGTGTGTCCGAGAAAAGGAGAGACATAACTAGCGAGGCAAGTGTATCGGTGCTTGGTGAAAATGAATTATAGTCGACCTGGCTATATGTTGGGAGATCAGTTCATATACACGCCTGCATGTGTTAGAAGCAAATAAGGTCCGGAGAGGCAGACATGGGGAGAGGGTGTGGCTAGGAGGTGGTGCGAGAGGCCTACCATGTTGAGGGGGGAGGAGTGTGCGAGCATGTGATTAATGAAAATAGGGGCGGGAGTGTGCACCTGCGTGGAATCGTATTGGACATATGGGGGCATGGATGGTGAGAAGAGAAGAGGGGAAGTATATATGTGTTTGTTGTAGGCACACTTGGCTAGAGAGGTATATCGACCGGTGTGTGCCAGAAAGAAGGAGCCGGGGCCCTACACACACCGCTGGTGGACGGCCTAAAGAGAAATAATGAACGTGCGTGATGGAGGGGACGCTAAGGGTGTGTGAGGGGGGGCGGGCGTGTGCATGCACGATAGAAAGTTAGCGCTAGCTAGCTACAAATAGAAGAGGATCGTGAAGTTGTAAAAGACGAGCAAAGATCATAATTCATTATAAAAAGGTGGATAAGGATACTTGAAGAAGATATCATAATGTAGAACATTGGTTATAATTTGGGCTAATGTGTGGCTTTTGCAACTCAGGTCTAAATACTTGTCATAATGTAGGGGCGGGGCACTATACTTTGTGTGATAAACACGGTGTACGTATGGAACATGGTTTAGATTATGAATATATAGTTAGTACATCAAATGTACTATTATGGAATCAACATCAAGTGTATTCAAAAAATAGAATTCGAGTTCATGTAGTACACATAGTTCATATCTATCTCTATAGTAATCATGTGGTGTGTTATTAAGGTAATACACGAATGATGGTTGAAGTTGGCAACAATCATGATTGTAGATTCTTATTGAAATAGAGAAACGAATTCAAATTTATTTCGAATTGCAGCGGTAGTATAGACATTTGGAATGCACTAAAATGTTGGTATGAGTAGGTTACATGCATTATACAGCAAGCGAAAAAAATTAATCGGACATAACATGGATTCATACTCCCTCCTTCCATCTATATAGGGCATAATGAGATTTTTAAGACAGCCTTTGACTATTGACAAGATTAATAGTACATGACATGCACAATGTGAAAATTGTATCATTTAAAGAACCTTTCACAGACGAAGTTAATGGTGTGCTTTGTGTAAGTTGCATGTCATATATCATTGCTCTAATATTTGGTCAAAGTTAGCATCAAAAAACGCATTAGGCCCTATATAGATGGAAGGAGGGAGTAGCTTTGAATAGCATTTGTATAGTAAAAGGGGGCAAGGCTCTCTCTTTGTGTGGTGTGAATAGTTTTATTTTTTTCATTTTCTTTTTGGTTGAGGGAAGTGCAAATTGATTTGGTACGTACAAGTACAATATTACTACATGTTAGGCTTGTCCCTAAAATTCAACCCGTGTCTTGTTATATCCCGAAAATTCAGATATCGTGCTCCCAAAACTGGCGCCTTCACAACCCGTGCCTTGCTATCCCGAAATTACAACGCGTGCGAAAACTCCCTCCAGCTGCCAAATCCCGACACGCGAAATCCCCCTTCTAACCCTGAGCCGAAAGGGCCGCCAGTTCAAATCGGTGGGGGGTACTTTTGTAACACACCCTACATTTTGGACAAGCGCGTCCCTAAGTCATGCTTCACCCCCTCCCATCGCCCCCTTTTCGCCATTCGAAATCCCAGGCCGCCATAACCTCTCCGCTCCAGCCGTGAAACCCCACCCTCCTCCGTCCGCCACGTCACCGCTCCCCAGCCGGAGCCTCTTCCCCGACGACGTCATCCACCGCAACAGCTCGACGTCCCTCGTCCACCTCCCCGGATGAGGATCCGTCGTCCATCTCGTCGTTCCGACGGTTCAGCCGCCCCATCCTCCACCTCCAAGGAGCTGCTCCGACGATCGCCTCGTCTATCGCAGCTGCTCCATCCCCACAACGCCGCCTTAACCTGCTCCATCGGAACCGCAGCATCCTCACCGACTCCTCGGACAAAGCCGAGGCCTACTCGGCGCCACCAAAGAGGTTTTACACTCATCGCATCGCACCTTCTCCTTAACTCGACCTCCCTGCGCCGACGGTGCTCCATCCCGCACCCCATGGAGCGGCTACCTTGAAGCCGGCACCGCGGGCGACATCTCCACCACGGCTCTCCCCCAGTGCGAGGCCCCTTCGGCGGCGGCGTCCATACCAGCTGGATCTGCTGCTGCTGCTCCAGCTCTCGCTGCTGCTGCTCCGGCTCTCGCTTGATCGCTCGCTCGCCCAGCTGCTGCTGCTGCTCTCCCCCTCGCTCGTGCTACTGCTCTGCTCCAATTAAGTGACACTTCAGTTGATTGAATCAACTTTTGGGTCAGTCGATTTTCAGGGGTTGGGGGAGGGGGGCTCGCCGGAGTTAAGGAAGAACCACCCGCAGCGGGGATGGGTGTTCGCCGGAGAGGTACCCCACTATCTATCTTAGGGTTCAGGGTGGGGGCGGGGGGCCTAGAGGGCTAGCCGGGGTGGTGGTGGCGAGTTGTTTCGGGGCAGCGAGGCGGCGCTGGGGCCGGCGGTTCGGCCGGTGGTGGCTGGCGGCTCAGGGGGTGCAGGTTGAAGATGAACTGCAGGCCCTCCCTAAACTACATGTCAAGTGCCTCTCTGCTACCATTGCGTTCAGTTTCGACAGTAGCATTCAGATTCCATAAGAAATTTCAGTTTCGACAGTTAAGTTCAGAGTCAACAATTTTTACCTCATCTGTTGTAGTCAGGTGGTTTTTGGTGATGTTAATTTTACATCCATTTTACATCATCTAATGGAGATGCTATTAGAATCCCACTTGAGATTGACGATGTCTGTCTTGTGCTGCTTCAGCCTTGACGTCTTACGGCTCACCGGAGCTACTCCAATGACAGAACGATCCATCACAATAGAGTAGTGCCCTGAACGCCGTCTACAGATTCCTCAGATCTTCCTCCACACCTCCGACAGTCACCTCTGCCTCAACTGCTTCAGCGACCAACCCAATGATGCTGAGGTCAACACGGCTACGGCAAAGAGGTTGTACACTTGTTGCATCACTTATTACTATACATTCACGTCGATCCATTAGGGCTATTTTGGTTCAACGAAAAAACATAGCAATAGGGAATTTTCCAATGGCACTCTACTATTCAATTATTCATGCATTTTGTTGAAAGGAATGAAGCAAAACATCCACCTGGACCTACTTTTCAAAATCCTATGCATGAAAACAAGACCAAGTTTAGTGCCAGAATAACATTCTAACTATACACGCTTTCATATCGTTTCTCTTTATTTTGGCCATGTTTCTTTGCATTCCTCTGCTCTTCCAATTCCTGTAAACCAAACACCCAAGTTGGCAGAAATCCTATGTTTACAAATGCTCTGTTTACCATGTGCATTTTCCTATCCTATTCCGGTGTTTTTCCTATCCCTGCGTTTTAAGAATCATGCAAGCCAAATGAGCCCTTACAGAATTACTTCAGTTACAGGTAAATGCTGAAGGGAACTTTGTGTTGTTTGTCCTGCTCCTGCCGCGACGTCGTCCACCTCACCTGAGTTGCTCCATCGAGAGAAGCATCCACCAAACTAGACATCACGACTCCTGACCATCTTTCTCCGCCTCAGATCTCCTTCCCTGCTGCCGGCACCCACCCCAATGGCATCACCATCATCGACTCAGCAGATGAACCTGAGGAGTACACGGGTCCACAAGAGAGGTCGCACTCTTTTGTTTCTGCTTATGTTATGCATTGCTTAAACTTACCTGCTACTTTATCGTCCTGTTCAGCTCTTGGACTCCCAACTCAGGTCCAAATTAATGTTCAAACTTGAGTTCTAAATTAGTTGTGGGGTACATATCGAGGCAGCAGTGAATAGTATGTTTGTCTAATATCTGGTTCACATAGGGTATGCCTATGTTGTTTATCTTGGGTGGGAAACAAATAGTAAAGCAATCATCATCTGTCATTTTATTAATTTAAAGCAATCATCAGCCTGCTATCATTATTTTTGGATCCAGCCACTGGTTGTTACCATCACTCTAAATTTCTGCATGCTCTCCTTACATAATCTCACCATATTTTTTCATATGCATGTCAGATATTGTACACAGTCATGCTGAACATGTAGAGAAAAAGAGAAGAGTTTTGCGCGACAATACAATGTCATGCAGACATCGCTCCATGGTGGGTTCAATGGCAAACCCTCCCCACCCCTCTCCAGATTGTAATCTAGAGGAAGATATCTGTTCTGAGGCGGATTCAGACGCGCTGACCACTCCTATTTACCCCCCAAGGTGTTTGCACTACCTTGGCATGATGATGTTAGTCATATCATGCATATGTTGCCTTGCAGTGCCTACTTTTGACATCATATGTCATCTGGTTAGTTTAGACATGTTCTGTAATGCCACCTATTTAGTTTCTATATCATATATGTGAATTATGCAGTCTCATGTCTTTTAGCCAGCCATAATATATGTGAAATGTGCAATACCAACCTGTTTAACCAGGCATCATATATTTGAATGATATCTTGCCCATCCTTTTCTTCATTACATTTCCATTTGTCGACAATGTTTCTACATTAAACTACTCTTCCTGTGAATCAGCCATTTGGGTGGGAGATGGAAAAATCTGGAGTGAAAACAAGGCCTTCAGAGCAGACAGTGCTACCTGTCGAAGCAGATCTCTTGTTGGGTCCCGATAGCTCCTCAGAGATGGATTCAGAGACAGATGACCAGTCCTATTCCCCTACTGAGGTGTATGCTCTAACTTGGCACGGTTATACTGCTCATATCATGCATACGGTGTCTTGCATTGCATAGTTTAGACATCATATACACAATATTCAACACCATGTTCTTAGTTCAGACATCATATCGAATGCCCTCTGTTTAGCATATGAATCACATATGTGAATTAAATGATGTGATCCTGATTACTTAGATAACATGTAGGTGAATTATGTCATGCGATCATGTTTAGTTATCCATCATATCTTTGAATTATGTTATGCTATGCTATCCAGTTTAGATAGACATCATATATGTGAAATTATGTCATGCTATCCGTTTTAGTTAAACAATATACATGTCAACTATTTCATGCCCTCTTTTTTACACACTATCTATTGCATCTGTCTCTCATACAATGTCTATACATTCAACTATGTTTCCTGTTTATCAGCCATTTGAATTGGAGCGGGTGATGCCAGTATCTAGCAGAATAAAAACACCGTCTTCAAATAAAACAGTGATACCTCTTGGTGGAGATAGCACCCTGGTTGTACATGCACAAGAACCAGCCCTACCACACATAACCCAAACTCTCGCAGATTGTACCCCTACTGCGATGGACAGAGAACCGGCTTCACCCAATCTAACCCCAACCCCAGCCGATAGTAATCCAGTTCCTGTTGACATAGCACCATCTCCACCACAGAGCTCCGAAACAAGAGCAGTTAGTAAGGCAGCTCCAGTGCCCAAAGGGCCAGTACTATCACAGCGAACCCCAACTCCACCAGTTAGTATGCCTATTCCTGTGGAGGAAGCACAACCAAACAGTCATAGTTTAGCATCTATCGCATTTGATGTTGTTAAATCGTATGTGCGTATCTTCCCATCTTGGAAATATTATACTGAAGATGAAGGAAAATTCCAGTTGCAGGTGTTTGTCTAGGAGTTATGTGTAAGTAATGTTATTCATGGCAATTACTTTGCTTCGTCCCATACATCCTACCTCCATGATGGTTATAATACAACAAATTTTCCCATTTTTCTCTATAGAGAAGGACCGATTTGGAAACTTAGGATGAGGTAACATGTGCTAATACCTCTGCTATCTTCAAGAATGCTTGGTGGCAGTCTCGGAATTACCTGCAGAAAACGTACTTCACCGGCAAAGAAACTCATCAAATTCCCCTACATTCTCCTGAGACACATTTACTAGACGATGACTGGGAACGCCTTGTTCTGTACTGGTTCCGAACCAAGAATGTGGTAAGGTCTATGAGCTCATTTTCTATTTTTAAGTATTATATTCTTGCGTCTTACTGTACTCTATTCATGTAGAACAAGTGCCTAAACCTGGAGAACAATTGTTCTAATTTAAGATTCCATTGCTATCATAGTTCAAAAAAGCGCTAGGCGTTAATTGTGCGTTTTGCCACCACCTTGCACTTTACTGACCAAAGCGCACGCTTATGTGTAGTTATGCACAGATTAAGCGTAGTTATGCGCAATGCATTTTGCCAACGCCTAGAGACTAGGCGCGCTTAAGCGCTCGCTTAGGCGCGCCTTTTTAAACTATGATTGCTTTGCTCTTGTATCACTGTATTTACTGATACAAACTTATTTTTAAATTGAAGGATCCAATCGAAACTCCAATGGCACAGCAGGTATGTTCAGCATGTTTATTTAACAGGTTTGCTCTTATTAATAGCTCTTTTGATTTTAATTTCAATTGTGTATACAGTTGACTTTCATATCATGCACATTACTAGCATCACAACAGAGCTAATAGTGTTGTTGTACATGTAGACCCGTGGTACCCATCTGAAATCTTGTTGTGCCGTGTAGTTTCCCACGCTTTGTATTCTTTCACTGCTGCTTTGTCTTGAACTGGTATGATTTGAACCATGTCTCTATTTTGATTTGGCAAGACAATGCAGTGACCATAGGACATAGATATATGTTTGTTTGATGCTTTTATTATGTACTAGTACTTGGCAATAGAAGACTTGGTAGTTTAATCCTGTCCACCTTACTAAGTAACTGGTTCACTGAAATGAGTTTCATATACTAGTACATGCTAAACTTGTTATGTGTCTGCTTATTTCTTCTTTTAGAATGCTGACATAATATTGAGGAAGAGTGCCTTATTAAGCAATGGTAAAGGAAGTAATGCAGATAAGGTTCAGGATAGTGACACATCCTTGTTGGTCTCCAACAAAGCTGATAAAACAGCTAAGGAAGACTATCTTGAAGACAGCGAGACAACCCCAAGTCCTGTCTTGGTTTAGTGTTCGAGTTACTGGCCACTACCGCTTGCACAAGCTATTCAAACTCACTGTCTGAATCAGTTCGGTTTCTTGAGTCTCAACTACAAGCTGAAAGACATCGATCAGCTGTGCTGCGACAAGAAGCGGAAGGACTGCGGAAGTCCCTGGAGCATTCAGATGCATACTTTCTGGTGCAACAGCAAGCGTTGGAGGATTTTAGCGCCAAATAGGACAAAGCTAATCAGCTTGCTAATCTTATTGCCAGCATGGTGGATACCCAGGATAACGTTTCTTGAGCTCTTCTGAAGTTGTTTCAGTTATGCTCTTGTTTTGCTGCCGCGTTTATTTGCATTGGTGGCCAATTTTGATGGCCAGTGTATGTAATATGCTGCTTTGTTCCCTATATTTGCACTGGTGGCGAACTTTGATGCCCAGCGGATGTAATATGTGGAATAGCAGTAATAGGCTAGCCTTAATTGCTTGCTTATTTATTTCCTTATTGTCTTGTTTAGTTGTTTGCTTATAGTCACTGCAGTTCTTTTTCTGTGTTTTTCTAGTGGCCACAATAGCCTATTTTTTGGTAACTAGGCCAAAATAATCATGGCAACACACGGACTGTTGTAACCATGGGCCTCCTGCGGGCCGTACGATCCATGGGCCTTCGTTCGGCCGTAGGACCATTGGCCTTCTATACGGGCCGTAGGATCCATCGGCCTTCTATACGGGTCTTAGGGATCAATGGTCCTTCTACGGGCCGTAGGGTCCATGGGCCTTCTACGGGACGTACAATCCATGGGCCTTCTACGGGACGTAATATCCATGGGCCTCATATGGGCCGTAGGATCCATGGGCCTTCTACGGGGCGTATCATCATTTCGCCAATCATGGGACATACTATTCATGGACCATAACGGGCCGTTAATAGGCCATATTTGATAACTCTATGAAAACAGCCCAATGGGTTTTTTTTGACATGAAAACGGCCCAACGTATTAACGGTCCGCAGACGGGCCGACTGTAACGACGGGCTGAATTTGGCCCACAAGCAGAAAATGACAGTAACAGGTCGTATGTAACCGAATGCTGCAAGTGAGCCCAAGAATCAATGGGCCCTGAGAAGGCTGAAAGATAACTTGGGCTGGAAACGGCCCAATGGAATAACAGGCCGTTAATGGGTATAAAGTGATACACTGTTCATTACGGGCCAGTTTCACCACGGGTCGTTAATGGGCCAAGAGTTACAAAGGTCCTCATATGGGCCGAAAGAAGTCATGGGCCACACATGGGCCGGAAGTTAAAATGGGCTAAATCATATTGGACGGCCCAGATGACGCTACTGGGCCTAATTCGGGTAGGGCGTAACGGGCCCTGGGTTAGCAGGCTGTAAATGGGCTATATGTGAACAGGCCGT
Organism: Triticum aestivum; assembly: GCF_018294505.1. NCBI lineage: Eukaryota > Viridiplantae > Streptophyta > Magnoliopsida > Poales > Poaceae > Triticum > Triticum aestivum. Next base: position 159,064,570 of record NC_057813.1, read on the forward strand.
TAACAGGCTTTCCGTGGGCCGGCCCGCCACCTTTTGACCAAGTCAAACGGGCCGGCCTTTTCACAAGAATGGGCCTCTGTTGGGCCGTGCCACATGTCGCCGTATCATAGGCGTCGTCGGTCCAATGAGCGGATGACATCTGTCCCAATGGTGGGCCGACACGTGTTTCCTCCAGCCAATGATGATTTTACACGTGGAAAATCCCCATTGGTCGGGGCTGTTAACGGGTTATCGGATCCAAAACCCGACCTGATAGCTTAACGGCATTCCGTTACAGTGGATGCCACATGTCGGTCATCCTTGACGAAAGCACTTCTGTGATGCGCGATTTATCGTCATGGAAGTGGACACTTCCGTGATGATAATTTTGGTAATGTCATGGAACACTTCTACGACATCACATGTATGACTATCTTGATTCTGTCATAAATTTGTCATGGATGTACATGCATGACAAAAAATGTGACCTACTGTGACAAACACGTATCATCACGGAAGTGTATTTTTTTGTAGCGTCTAGTGGAGAAGAAGGATGGATCTTTGAGAATGGTTGTTGATTATCGAGCGCTGAATGAGGTCAGGATCAAGAAAAAATACCCTCTACCGATGATCAATGATTTGTTTGACCAGTTGCAAGGAGCTAAAGTTTTCTCCAAGATCGATCTTCGATCAGGTTATCACCAGTTTAAGATCCGAGAGCAGGATATACCTAAGACAGCTTTTACCACCAGGTATGGGCTATATGAGTATACAGTTATGTCATTTGGTTTGACTAACGCACCTGCCTATTTCATGAATATGATGAACAAGGTGTTTATGGAGTGTTCGGATAAGTTCGTCGTGGTGTTCATTGAAGATATATTGGTCTACTCGAAGAATGAAGAAGAGCATAAGGAGCATTTGTGTTTGGTTCTTGAGAAGCTCGGAGAACATTACTTGTATTCCAAGTTCAGCAAATGTGAGTTTTGGTTAAAGGAAGTTGGATTTCCCGGACATGTTATATCTGGAGAAGGAATAGCAGTAGACCCTACCAAGCTTGTTTCTGTCACTAAATGGTTGGAACCCACATCAGTTGGAGAGATCAGAAGTTCTCTTGGACTCGCAGGTTATTACCGGAGGTTTATCGAGAATTTATCCAGGATTGCAAAGCCCATGACGGAGTTATTGAAGAAGGACACCAAGTTTAAATGGACTGAAGATTGCGAGGCCAGTTTTCAAGAGTTGAAGAAACGTTTGGTTACATCCCTAGTTCTGATTCTCCTAGACCAACGTAAGGATTTCCAAGTATATTGCGACGCTTCACACAGAGGACTTGGAGGTGTGCTTATGCAAGAAGGAAGAGTTGTTTCATATGCCTCACGACAGCTTCGACCTCATGAGTTGAATTACGCTACGCATGATTTGGAGTTAGCAGCCGTAGTGCATGCGTTGAAGACATGGAGACACTTTCTCATTGGAAACCATTGTGATGTATACACGGATCATAAGAGTTTGAAATACATCTTCACGCAAAAGAAATTGAACCTCAGGCAAAGGAGATGGGTTGGAGCTCATAAAGGATTATGATACGAAATTGCACTATCATCCCGAAAAGCCCAATGTTGTAGCAGATGCGTTGAGCCGCAAGAGTCATGTTAACACGCTAATAACCGGAGGATTGCCAAAGGAGTTAGCAGAAGATCTTCGAGGACTATGCTTGGAGATAGTTTCGAGAGGTTATGCCGCAGCATTAGAAATTCAGTCCACTTTGTTGGGAAAGATAAGAGAAGCCCAGAAGACTGATAAGGAGATTGTTGAGATAAAGGAAAGGATGAGCAAAGGAAAGGCTAAAGGATTTCATGGGGATGAGCACGACACCTTATGGCTTGAGGATCACATATATGTGCCTAATGACCCCGAGATCAGGAAGTTGATTCTACAGGAGGCCCATGATTCACTATACTCGATTCACCCAGGAAACACTAAGATGTGTCTGGATTTGAAGGAAAGTTTCTGGTGGACATGAATGAAAAAGGATATTGCTGAGTATGTAGCGGTATGTGATGTATGTCAGAGAGTCAAGGCAGAGCATCAGAAGCCAGCAGGATTGCTACAGCCACTGCTAATACCCGAATGAAGTGGGATAAACTTGGCATGGATTTTATCACTGGATTACCCAGGACTCGTTCAGGCTATGACTCTATTTGGGTTGTAGTCGATCAATTGGCGAAAGTGGCTCATTTCATATGAAGACAACTTATACGAGTGCTAAGTTGGCAAAGATATACATGACCAGGATCGTATGTCTACATGGAGTTCCGAGGACCATTGTATCAGATAGAGGAACCCAGTTTACTTCAAAGTTTTGGAATCAGTTGCATGAATCTTTGGGTACCAGGCTAGAGTTCAGTACAGCATTTCATCCACAAACAGATGGACAGACCAAGAGAGTCAATCAGATTCTGGAGGACATGTTGAGAGCTTATGCGCTAGATTATGGATCTAGTTGGGATGACAATTTGCCATATGCAGAGTTCTCTTATAACAACAGTTATCAAGCCAGTTTGAAGATTGCCCCTTTCGAAGCTTTGTACGGAAGGAGGTGCAGGACCCCGTTATCGTGGGATGAAGTTGAAAATCGACAATTGTTCGGACCAGACTTAATTAGAGACTTGGAAGAGAAGGTTAAGTTGATTCGCGACAGACTCAAGTTAGCCCAGTCCAGGCAGAAGAGTTATGCGGATACTAAACGCAAGGAGATAGTTTACGAAGTTGGAGACAGAGCATATATTCGTGTGTCTCCACTTCGAGGAGTTAAACATGGAGTCAAAGGAAAGCTAGCACCACGTTTTGTGGGACCATACAGAGTTTTGGAACGCATGGGAGAAGTTGCATACAAGTTGGAATTGCCAGAAGGATTGTCCGAAGTTCATGATGTGTCTCACGTTTCCCAGTTGAAGAAGTTTCATGCAGAGATGGCCGATATTCCTCTAAGAGATACAGTGCCACTGGAAGCAATTCAGTTAGATAGTGATTTGACTTATGAAGAGAAGCCAGTCAAGATTCTCGAGTTTCCAGTCAAGTTACTCGCAGCAAGGTTATCAAGTTTTGCAAAGTTCAGTGGAGTCACCATACCGAGGAGGAAGCCACTTGGGAACGAGAAGAGGATCTTCGCACGGACCACCCAAACCTTTTTGCTAACCAACCTGAATCTCGAGGGCGAGATTCATTTTAAGGGGGGTAGGTTTGTAACATCCCAATTTTCAATTTGAATGTTATACATAGATCATCATGTGCATATCATATTTATTCTTGCATTTTGCTGTGATCCTGGAAATCTTAAGCAACTCAAGGACCCAAGGAGAGAGTTTGAGGTTTCACAAAATTCATATTTGAATTTATTTCAAATTTGAACAAAGGATCAATTTGATTTTATTATTTTTCTCTCCAATTATTTCCAGTATTAAAAATAAATGAGAGAAGATAATATGACTTCTTCAACCTAAGAGAAATATTGGAGAAAGAATTTTAAAATCAAATAATTTATTTTATTGGTATTTTATTTGTTATTTTATTTGAATTAGAAAAATATTGCATTTTTGAAAATTGCATATTAGTCCAGAAAAATGTTCATCTTGTCCTGAAATATTAGGTTTGGACGGTGAAATTTTTTTATGGAAATTTTAGAATTTTTTTTATGTTTATTTAGGATTTTTCCTTCGCGGCGTTTTTTATAAAAGTTTCGGACCGACTGGGCCGAACCCCAGCCGGCCCAGCAGCCCAACTGCCGCGCCGCTGCCTTCTCCGAGCGGGAGGAGTCCTACTCGTCGCTGTCGCCACAGGGAGTCCCGGCTCGGACTCCCATGGCCGCCCCTCGCCCAAGGCACTCCCCCCCGAGGCCCTCTATAAGCCGCGCCGCCCTGCCGCCTCCGCCACCCCACCTCGCCCCGCCACCGCGGTAGTAGCAGAGCCGCCGCCGCCTCACGCTGCCGCTGCACGCAGCCTCCGCCTCCGCCGCCGCCTCCGGAAGCCGCCGCCGCCGTCGGATCTCGCCGTCAAACCGACCCCGGCTAACGGTATAAAATCGTTCGGTTTATTTTCGGTTCGATGGATTAGATCGGTTTTTATTCTTTTTAGGTTTACTTAACGAATGTTCATTCGTTCGTTCGTTTTAATGGACGGTTTCCATCGGATTAGTTCTGTTAGCGAACGTTCGCGCCGTAGTAATTTTCTTTTTAGTTTATTTTCGGCCAGAGACCTATCTGTGAATAATTTTATCGCAATTTAGCCCTTGATCTTAAAACTAGCATAACTTTTTACTCGTTTATCCAAATTAGATGAAACCAGCGCCTAAATCATTGTATCATTCTGTTCTTTCCAGTTAACCGACTTGAACATGATTTTTCTATTGTAAATTTGATTTTGGTCCAGATTAGTAAACGACCTTGTTTCATTCATATTTGGAGTTTCGTTTCTCTGTTTGAGTTGTTTTTTTGCAAATCATAGCTAATCACATGTACCTACTGTTAAGATCTAATCCACGTGATAATAATGTTGTTAGGTTTTACTTTTGTTAGTTTAAGCCGTTTGCTTGTTTCGTGTTTGATTTGGATCTTTTCTTGGTTTTCTCGTTGTTTCGTTTGAGTGATTGCTTATGTATGCTACTGTTTGTCTACGCTAGATTACCCAGAGTGCGAAGTTTGTTACTATGAATCTCTAGAGTTTGCAGATCATCAGCAAGGCAAGTTACACTTTGATCATACTCTTCTATACCCAGTTTTTACTATGCATTAGTATTACTCCTCAAATAATTGCATGAGTAGGATTTGGGAACATGTGGTTTGGTTGTAGTGTTTGAGGTAGGAACCTAATACCTTTTGATCACCCCGGGAATATACGTTATGCTTATTTATTGCTTAGCCATGCTCATAGACGGGGATTGGATCATGATTCACACATGGAAGTTTGAGAGTTATTTAATCATCGATAACATTAAGGTGACAACTTTAATATACATCTGGATGGATTGTTTGAGACACTTGGGGAACCCACTATTGCCTATTTAAGGAAATCCTAGAGTACCCGTGTGATTTTTCCTTCGGTTCGCCACCCAGACTCAAAGGGAGCAAAAGATTATTCATGCTAGAAACTTCCGTGTGCAGCCACAAGCCATTATGGGCTCTGGCATAGTTGAGTAAGTTGCGTGAGCTCTTGAAGAGGTGGACTAGCAGATGTAGGGGAAAGTAGGTGTACCGGTCCGCCCGGAGTAGAGAGTTAATGCTTCAGAAAGACTATGTCTCGATCATCCGATCATGAATGCGGTCGAGTCTTGTGGGGAAAAGTGCACAAACCTCTGGAGAGTGTATAAACTAATCATGGTTAGCCGCGTCCCCGGTTATTGACATCTTGAGTATCTGGTATTTGAATTATTGATATTGATCTCAACACTCTTTAAATTAATTGAATTGGGTTTTAATGATGATACTTTTAATTGGGATTTGAGTTGGGGTTACCTTCTCAAATATTGGGCAACTTGGGAGTAGTTAAATAAATTTATTCCTTTGTTGTAGGGAAAAACTAGCTTTATGCAAAATCATAAACTTACAGCCTCCACCAGTCAAATATTGCATGTAGATATAGTTATTGCATTTGATTGCTTTACAGTGTAACTCTGCCAGCATATTTAATGGCAGATCTACATGGCTGCAACGTCTCATGTTGTAGACTACTCAGACGACGAATAAGGTGTGATAGGTCATTGTTTTGCACTCAGTTATGCCATTGGAGTTGATGGACTCATTTACCTTCGAAGCTTCCATAGTTATCTAGTTTAGATTGTCTTCAACCGTTATATTTTGTGTAATCATACTCTTTATAAGGACTCGATGTAATAAGTGTGTGATTGAACTCTGTTATAACTCCTCGAGTACTGTGGGTGTCAGCATTATCGATCCAGGGATGACACTGATGCACAGAGACTTCGGTCCATTTGGATCATGGTCGCTACAATTGCAAACACTCATAGCCACGCAACATCGCAATGTTGCAGCCATCGCAACATGTCCCACATTGCAATCACAACCTTTCCCAAGTTGCAGCCACCGTCGCACAACATCGCCAATGTTGCAGCCATCACAACTTGTTCCATGTTGCAATCACAACTTCTCTCAAGTTACACCTGTCGCCGCACAACATCACCCATGTCGCGGTCGTAATATCACCGAGGTTCCAGCCGTCGCAACATGTCCCATGTTGTAGTTGCTATGATGGAGCATCGTCTGACCGCCTGAGCATCACCGATGCTACGATGGAGCATTGTCGGACGCCGAAAACATCACCATGTTGCAATGGAGCTTTGTGGAGCATCACCCATACCGCTACGGAGCGTCATCAGCCGTCAGGGCATCACCTGTACTACAATGGAGCATCATCAAGGCCGCCGAAACATCGCGACTGCTGTAATGAAGCTTTTTGGAGCATTACCGTGCTATTAGGGAGCATTGTCGGGCCGTCGGAACATCGTCGTTGCTACAATGGAGCTTTGTGGAGTATCATGGGTGATGTTATGCAGCGTCGTCGGGGCTGGTGGAACATCACCATTGCTACAATGGAGCACGTCGGTGCTGCAATGGAGCATCGCCGGCCGCCGGAGTATCGTCGGGTCATCGAAGGATCACCGGTGCTACGATGAGCATCATCGGGACCATGGGAACATCGTTGTTGCTACATTGGAGCACGTTGATGCTGCAATGGAGCATCGCTAGGCCGCCGGAGTACCGTTGGGTCATCAGAGGATCACCAGTGCTACAATGAGCATTGCCGAGGCCACCAAAACAGCATCGTTAATAGGAGCGCGTCGACGCTGCGATGGAGCATCACCGGCCCATCGGAACATCCTTGGTGCCGCGACGAAGCAATCGTCAGACCGTTAGAACATCGACAGTGCTGCGAAGGAGAATCACTGGCACTATGATGGAGCATCGTCAGGCCACCGAAACATCGTCGATGCTGCAACGGAGCATGGCTGGGCCGTTAGAGCATTGTCGGGCAGCTGAAACATTGTTGGTGCTTCAACGGAGCATGGTTGAACCGTCGGAGCATCACCGGCACTGCAATGGAGCATAGCCGGGTCGTCGGAGCATCGTCGGTGCAGCAACGGAGTATCAATGGTGCTTGAAAGGGTGGTCGCACTAGGGGCGTTGCTGCAACCCCAGAGCTCATCGGCGCTTTTGTCGTGGCTGTATATGGCAAGCTCGCCGGCCATTTTGCTGTAAGGTGACCGAAGGTATGACGTGCTGATATATGGACATCGTTGTGGGACACAATGATGCTGCTCTCGTTAGAGTATGAGCGTGCGGGGATATTGCGTTTTTTTTACGGGTGCTGGGATATCGCGTTGGTGGCTGGAGCTGCGGGAGACATGTGCATGTTGGGATTTAAGTCATGACTAGCAAACATGCTCGTGCGTTGTAACGAGGGTACACTGTACATGACCCCGAAAAGGGCGACGAAAAAATAGATTTTTTTTTCATGAATTCAATCTTTTTAAAAAATGTTCAAAATAATTTGATAATCAAAAAATTGTTCATGATTTCAAAATTGGTTCATGTTTTAAAAGTTTAGTTCATGTTCAAAATAAGTTCAAAATTACACATGTTGACCATCTTTTAAAAAATTGTTCACGTTTCAAAAAACAGTTCACCGTATTGAACAAAAATGTTCACTGTGTATAAAAAATGTTCATCTTGTATTGATTTTTTTTTCAACATGCATGAAAAAGGTTCATCATATATTTTAAAAATGTCCAATATGTATTTGAATATTGTTCACGGTATACTAAAAAAATATTCAGTGTGTATTTAAATTTACTTTCAGAAAACTGTTCGCAGTTCAAACGGATCTGCCGCTATCATTACATTTCAATTTTAGTGCCTCTTCTTGGTTGTCCGCTGTTGCTAGCTCGGTTGGACAGTCTAGCTAATATCTAGTGTGAGGTTGGTAGTTCGATTCCTATGATTACTATATTATTTTTCGTATTTTGTTCCAGGCCTGCGAATTGGGCCGGCCCGTTTGCGTCTGCTCGTACTTAAAACTGGTGTTCCGTCCATAAAGCTGGCGTTCGATCGCTGAGATTGACGTACAAAGTACGAAGGGACGTTTCCCTCAAAAAAAAAGTACGAAGGGACGTAAAAAAAGGACTTTGACCAAAAAAAGTGGAGAAACAATTTTCCCTTTAATATTACGGATAGATGTGGTCCAGTAATCAAGGAATCCAGCGGCCTAGATCGTACTGTATTAGCCGAAATCAACGACGGGCAAGGCGGCTTATTTCCCCGGGACATCATCCGGATGACTCCTAGCAGGCGCTGAGAAAAAAACACCCCTATTTGCACATACGTCGACCACACGTAAATAAAGGGCGGCGCGGCATTTTCTCTGTTGCACATTAGTCCGCCAGTGCAACTAAGAGATTTTCGAAAACATCATCCTTAGCTGCACATCTGCATGCCGCATCCAAGTTATATTGTTTTGTTTCAAAACGTAGACGAGAGTGGTGCTCGCACTATTTTATAGAAAAAAATTCACCCTTAGTCACACATTGCAATTAAAGACATGTTTGGTTCCGCAGATGTAACGTACTCACTATATCATACTCCCTCTGTCCTAAATTTTTTGTCTGAGATTTATCTAGATATAGATGTATCTAATTGAGACGGAGAGAGTATTAAGAAGTGCAGCGTCCGAATACTCTTATGCAATACACTGACTTTTTGGTTCGCCCGCCCGAGTCCCGATTTCTAACAGGGGCCGATTAGTGTGGTTTCAATTTTGTGAAATGACGTATCGGAAAGCACGGGAAACCATCGTGGCCTAAACAAATGCTAGCTACGGTTTTAGAAACCGCTGCAATTGGAAGCCGCCATTTTTTTTCTGCGAACCGAACACGTTGTAAGATGTTTCCAAACATAGGCACGAGTCTCACATCCACCGTCATGTGAAGATGATGGCTGATTTTGTTTTTCAAAATATCGCCTTTGGGTCCACGACTGCAAGCAACTAGGATATATGCAACTCAAGGGTTTAGGAAAGTGCAAGCAGATAAAAAATATTTTATTTATTGTCAGGGACGGAGCCAGGAATTTGGTATGGGGGGGGGGGGAGTTACTAACTTGAGCTCTTACATACTAATGAGCTTGGACCCAGCCCAAAAATATTAAAACCGTGTAAAAGGCCAAAACTGAAACCATGTTTTCACTGATGTAAACACTAGAAGGCTACCAAATTGTCCATCGTCGACCAGACAACTTCAATTTGTATTAAATTTATACAGCAAAATTGGTACGTTGTACTACAAATAATTGATTCCAATCTAATTTTCATGTCCATCAATCAACGATCATTTATTTTAGACAAAATTAATTAAAAGATTTGAAGTTGATGAGAGGGGTCGTACCATGGAGGCATAGAGGAAGTCCTTGTGATAGTGCTTCCCCTAATCCACTTTATGCTGGCTAAAATAATGATCAGGCTGATAATCACCTTCAGCAGGACTAAGGTTATTGTCTTGGATAGGTTGCAGACCGTTTGCGTTTGCATCATGTTCACATGGCTGACAGCTTGAACCAATTGGCATAAAAAACTATGAATTGATTCATCTTTCTTCATCTTCATGTCTACAGAAACACAACTAGAGAACCGGAAATTTCCTAATTAGTTTTCCTTGTGTGTAGTTCTACGATCACATAAGTACAATATAAGACACAAACTCATCTAATCCTAAAAAATAAACTAACCCTTTTTCCTTGCTTGGTCGCTGTCGTCCGGCCGGAATGTGCCTGTGGATCTGCGCGACGGCGCTTGCCTGTCGCCTTCCCTTCTCGACGGTAGATGATCTACTAGGCGGCGGTAACGGCGGCGACGGCAGTAGCGAGTAGGTTTTTCCTATCGCAGGAAGCCAGGAACTAGCAGATTGGAAACAAGCGGAGGAAACTACCGTGTACGTGCGACGTGCGTGAGCGTGGGTCCTTCTGTTTCACGGTGGGCTGTTATTTTTTTATTTTTCTTCTTCTAATATTTGGGCCATTGACCGGCTACTTGCTGCAATCACTAATGGGCTTTGACCTGCTGTCTGCAAGTACGTGATATATACACATGGG
>NC_057813.1:159074954-159100480 GCF_018294505.1 Triticum aestivum
AGACAACCACGAATCATGTGTGTACACACAAAAAACTGCTAATACCTCATCGCTATCAAGGCTTGGAATCGTCCCTGTTTATTGTTTCCATTTGCCTTTTATTTTTATATTTTTTACATGACAATTTTATAATCTAGAGCAGGCCATATCATGTGAATATAAATATAAATTTTGATATGCAAATTAACCAAGATTGAGAAAAAGGAAAAATGCATAAGAATACATAAAAATCATAGAAAAGGCAAAAATTGAAGAAACCTAAAGAATCAAGTAAACCCGCTCCCGAGTTGATGTGTTCCTGAGCAGACATCACCTCCACCAGATCTCCTAATAAAATAGTATAGGGGTATTATGGCAAAAAGGGCCTTCAATAGATCCCCTTTTCCTAATTTATTCTTGGTGATCACAAAAATAAACCCAACTCATCCTTTATAGATGGGTAGATGCAACACTCATTGTACTGCCACCACTTTGGAAGGAGCCAAAAGAGAGATTTTCCACTGTCCATCGACCTCCCTCGTCGCTCCCTCGCCGTGGCAGGCAAGCACCATCCCCCCTCCCCCTCTCCGGTCACCGCCCTTGATCGGCAGTATTTTCTTGGTGTGTGTTTGAGACATAATAATTTGAGTTATTTATCATGCTAAATAGATATGTCTATATTGTTATACACAAGTGTAGAGACAAAACAGAAAAAACGATTATCAAGAGGGTTTTGTTGATGACCCACGAAAGCAGCACACATAAAAACCTCAACAAATCTTCTATTCCTAAATAGCTACAACTCACTGCCTAGACATGCAACCATCCTGCATAAGCAAGTCATGCATACAAGTCCTAAATTACATTATTTTTTCTTTACTCTATGCATGCAGTGTTGCCACATCATCAATTCATCCATGTTAGTCATAAGTTATTTTTTTTTGCAATAGATTTCATATTAATAGTATATGTGTTGAGTGATTGCAGCATACCTATGTAGTTTATCATTCACATTTTTGTTAGAAATGACATTAGTTTAACTGTAATTCGGTTTTTGTTTTTTGCACCCTTTATATTTTTTTATTTCTTTAGGCTTACATTTGCTTTTCATTAGTTTTAGATGTTTTTAGCACTTTATACATTTCTTTTAGCAAGGTTCCCACGGCAACGCGTGGTGCATCATCCTGTTTATTAATAGTCTTTATAACCATTTATAGGCTTTTTATTACGTTAGGCACGTCGCTTACGAGAACGTGCTCCCAAGGCGGTGTGTGCCTGTGGGCTAAATCAATCAATGATTAAAGGCCTAGTTAAAACAGAACTACAATGCCTAACTACAGTCTTAGCAGACACAAACAAGCTTACCTACAAGGGAGCTCCTATCTGCCGCTTGCCACGACAAATAGTCGATCATTCACATAGGCGAGTTCGAGAAGGCCGACCCATGTAACACATTTCTTTCTCGCGTTTTCTGTAGCGCATTTTCTTTTACTCCCTCCGTTCACTTTTATAAGACGTTTCAGACAGCCCACATTGCCCTGTTTTGGGTGATGTCTGAATTGTCTACAAGGTCTTATAAAAGTGAACAGAGGGAGTAGTTGTTTTGTCAACATGTTTTCCTTTTGTGATCACATCCGTGACATGTTTTTTTCCTGTAGCAACCACTGGAGCAGAGAGGAGGGTGTTGAAATGAGCAGACCGTTGGGTGTACGGGATGGCGACTGCGCGAGCGCTGCGGCGCGGGCGCCTGGTGCCTCCTCGCCGACCGGATGGACGCTGGTTCGCCGGGGCTCGGGTGCCTCCCCAGTGTACGGGACTGCCGTCCGCGCCGCGACGGCGGTTGCAGGGGCAGGGGCCCGGCGCAATCACTTCTGAGCGTTGGAGGAAGACGCCTCGGAGGACGACGACGAGGGCGCGGAGGTGGAGATGCGGATGCGGGCTGTACCGGACGGGCCATCGATCGGAGATTTCGTGGCATTTGCAGCGGAGGCGCGTGGCTTGCTTGCGGGTCGGGACCGGCGTTTTGCCCCAGGTGGCCGTGGTTCGAGGGCCATGGCCTCCCGCATCTGGCGCCCGTCGCCGGCGGAGCGCTCTGGCTCGGGCTCTGCTTCTGGAGCAGCAAGGATGATCCGGGCCAAGACGGCGGCGGGCTTGGCAGACTCGGGCGGCGCGGAGCAGCCTAGGGAGGACCGACCATGCTTTCCTGCTCCTCCTTCCCCTGCGGCGCCGCCGACGGCGGCGGGGCACAGGCGGGACGCGTCGCCGCCTCCTCCGGTGCCTAGGGTTGCCTCGGTTGAGCCAGGCTCTGTCACTGGGCTTGGGCCTGATCGGGCCCACTGGCCTGCGACGAGTGAAACCGGAGGGGTGGTTCAAGGCACGGCTCATGTCTCGGTCTCCTCTGGGCCTGCCAGGCCCACACGCGTCAGCCTGCTCCTCGGCCCGTCTCGGGCTATATATGGCTGCGGCAGGGTTGCTTGGATCCCCGTTTAGGGTTTCCAGCAGCCTCCGGAGAGGTGCGGCGCCTCGCTCAGTCTGCCCGCACCATCCAGATCTCTCCTCCCCCTCCTCCACTCCGCAAGTCTTTTGCGGCGGCGGTGATGGGCGACCGTCGTGCGGTTAAGCGTCCAATGGAGATCTCGGACCACGAGGCGGATCAGCGTCGGGAGCACGAGATGAGGGACAAATCAAGGAGGTCGATGCGCGAGCGCACGGGCGGTCGCGATGCCCGGGAGGAGCGCGGTGTGTTCCATGACCAGGGAGGGTGCGAGGGGGATTGGGGTCCTCCTCCTCCTTGGTGGATCCAACTGCAAGAGCGCAAACGGAAGAAGAAGCTACTCAACGGCGCAGGGAGCTCGAAAGGAAGCCCATGGAGCATCCGGACTGTGGTGGGGGCCACGGTGACCCGCTGGCCAAGAAGCCTCGGGCGCTCGCGGAGCAGCTGGCGATGGCGCTGCCTTCCTTGTCCAAGGGCACGACGGAGGAGCCCATCCCGGCGGAGGAGGCCCCCGACATCGAGTGTTTCAAGTGCGGGCGCTTGGACCACTTCCAATCCAAGTGCAAGTTCAAGCCGCTTTGTGTCCTCTGTAAGGAAGAGGGACACGCTTTCGCTCACTGTCCGTCGCGTGGTCGCCAACTTCACCTGCAGTTCATGGGCAGCGCCATATCGGGGGAAGGATTTTTCTGCCTTGAGTTTGATGATAAAGCTGAGGCCGACATGCCCGTGGATGCTAGGATCGAGAACGCGACTATCCTTTCCGCAGAGCCTGGGAAGCTCATCCTCCGCATCCTCAAACAAGAGCTGCAACACATGGTGACTGGGGATTGGGATTGGCAAGTTACCCAAGTTGGAGACAACGATTACATGGTGGTGTTCCCGTATGCTGATTTGCTGCACATGGCCAAGTCGAGTGGGAAGATGTTTATGTCCATCAACGATATCACTGCGCGGGTGCGGGGTCTGCTTCACAAGGAGGTGCATCCAATGATCATGCCCGAGACTTGGGTTCGGCTGCATCGCATCCCTAAGAAGCACCAGCGCGAGGACCGCATCAAGGAAGGGTTTCGAATGCTGGGCCGACCGATTGTGATCGACGAGCTTTCCCTCATCAGGTTGGGGCATGTGAGGATGAAGCTAGCATGTAAGGCCCCGGTGAAGCTCAATGGAGTTGTGGAAGCGTGGTTCAATCATGAGGATTACCAGATCAAGGTCGAGCATGAGATTCTACCCAAGCGGGGAGGCGAGATGGCTGTTCACGGGTCCGGGCCCTCCAAGCACCTACCCAAGGATTCCGACATGGCTAGGGGTTCGTGGCCACTAGGAAACTCTATGCCTGGCGGTGTCGACCCTGGCAAAGCACAGCAGGGTGGCGGCGGGGCTCCTTGCGCGGCCGCTGACCCGGACACCAATATGCAAGACATGGGAGATGACCAATAAGACAACATACAAGATACATCCATCGATACGGAACCTGGGACAAGCTGGGTGCACTGCCTGCCGATGCTGGGACCATTGGGGTGGCGACCCAGGACATAGCGGCGAGTGTGCCGCCGCTGACTCGATCACTCGAGTTGTCCTTCGACGAGTATGGGTCCAACATCACGACCCCGATTCCGGAGCTGGCTGGAATGAATGGGGTGTTAGGGACCTCCTATGCTACTCACCTCCCTTCCTCTCCTCTCGTGGCTATGGGGACGGACTCCGGCTGTGTGGTGAATGAGGGCTGCGACATGACGCCCGTGTCCCGGCGTGGCTCCAGCGGCTCCGGTCGCCAGCCCAAGAAGATGGCAGGGAGGAAGCCGGCCAGCAAGCAGGCGACACCGACGGAGGCGGTGGCGACGATGACGCTCGGTGGTGACTTGGAGGCGGCTCTGGGGGCGACCGGAATGGGAAACAAGGTCAGGCGTTCCAAGGCGACTCCGGTGGTGCTGAGGGCATCCAATGTGCGGGCCAAGGCCAAGCTGGGGGAGCTGTCCTCCATGGAGAGCGCCAAGCTTTGCCTCACAAATAAGAATCTGGAATCCACATGTAATCCCTTGCCCTCTTACCGTATTCTGAACGCTTTCTCGGATGAACACCTAGCTAGTATTTTAGACGATAGCAGTGTGGCGATCAGTGCTCCAAACGGTGATATTATCTCGCTCGTGTGCGCTCGGGAAGAGGCGCAAGCCACGGCGGCTGCCCGCTGGGCAGATAGGAATGTGTTTGCCATCGTACCAATAGAGGCTGGTTGCGAGGATGGGCCCGTTGAGGAGACAGAATCTAGGTACGCTTCTGCTTTTCCTTCTTCTAGCCGGGTTCCGGCTCGGAAGAGAGTGGCGGAAGAGGTGACCTCTAGGGGAGTTCGCCTCCGTAATAGAATTATTTGATGGGATACATGTTCTAGAACTTCCGTGGTTGTGGCCATGGAGGTCGTCGTACTCAACTCAAGGAGTACATGGCCAAAGAACGTATTGGCGTAGTCGCGCTCCAGGAAACGATTAAAACAGATTTTTCATTCAGAGAGCTCCTCACTTACGATCCTCTGCAGCGCTTTGATTGGCATTGGGTGCCCTCTGTGGGTCACTCGGGCAGTATTTTGATGGGTTGTAATCGTGATGTGTGTGATGTAATGAATTGGGAGGTGGGTGTATTTTCTCTTGCTGCTACCATTAAACATGGAGCCTCAGGTATGTCGTGGGTCATCGTATGCGTGTATGGGCCAGCTGATCACTCTCGATCGGCTGCGTTCCTACTTGAACTTACTAATTTGGTCGGGGCCAAACGGGCTATCAACATGCCTCTGATTGTGGGGGGTGATTTCAACTTGATTCGCTCAGGGGCAGATAAGAACAATGCTAACATTGACTGGACTAGGGTGTCCCTGTTCAATAATGCCATTGCGGCTGCGGCATTGCATGAAGTTGCTCGAACCGGGGCCAGGTACACTTGGACTAACAAATAGACGTAGCTGGTTCGTAGCGTTCTGGACCGGGTTTTCTTCACACCCGAGTGGGAGGTGCTCTTTCCTCTGTGCACACTCGTAGCAGAAATGCGCATTGGTTCGGATCATGTGCAGCTGAGTTTCTCCTCAGGGGAGGATTACATCAGACGTAGCCCTAGATTTTACATCAAAACGGCATGGTTTGAATCGGAGGGTTTCACACAAATGGTTGTAGACCGTTGGTTGCTGATCAGCACCCAACTTGGGCCGCAATGCGGGCCGGCAGAATGCTAGAACGCGGCGGCAGGCAAGCTCCGAACGTTCCTGCGAGGGTGGGGTGGCAACCACGGTAGTGAGACCAAGAGGGAACGAGCTAGGATTGTTGACGAAATTGCATCGCTTGATGCCGAGGAAGATTGATGCCCCTTCACGGAGGGAGAGTGGGCACATAGATATGCCTTGGAAAATCAAGTCATCACAATCTTGTGAGCTGAGGATGAATATTGGCGACGTAGAGGTGGCGTCAAGTGGGTAACTAAAGGAGACACAAACATCGGTTACATCCACACTTATGCTAACGGTCAGAAACGGAAGTGTTCCATTTTGCGCCTTCAATCCGACAACGGTCTCTTATTGACCCAGGAGCAAATAGTGGCCCACATCTATGATTTTTTGTAGGCCTTTTGGGGACGGCCGAGGACAAAACTCTTGGCCTGCAGGAGGATCTGTGGGATCCAACGGAGCGGGTGTCGCAGGAGGAGAATGAAAGGCTCGTTCTGTCCTTCTTGCCTAAAGAGATCGACAAAGCCTTGGCCGACATGAAAACGGACACGGCGTCCGGGCCGGACGGGTGGCCGGTCGAGTTTTTCAAGAAGTTCTGGCCTTGCCTTAAGCATCTATTTTACGAGATTGTTAATGGCTTTGCGTTGGGCATAGTAGACTTGTCATGTCTTAATTACGGGGCAATTAGTTTGATCCCCAAGGTAAAAGGGGCGGACAACATCAAGCGTTTTAGACCGATCACCCTGATCAACGTGCCTTTCAAAATTTGTGCGAAAGCTTATGCCTCGCCCTTGGCTCCGATAGCACAATGTGTGATTAGTTCTAGCCATACCGGTTTTCTTAAACACCGTAACATCCTAGAGGGACCCATTGCGCTTCAAGAAATAGTACACAAGCTAAAATGTTCCAAGGCATAGGGCGTGTTACTTAAGTTAGATTTCGACAAAGCCTATGACCGCGTGAACTGGGAGTTTGTGCAGGAGGTCCTCCTCAAAAAGGGCTTTGAGGCGGGATTTGTGCACCGCATCATGCATCTCGTGTGTAGTGGGCACACGGCGGTAACCATCAATGGTACAATAGGCAATTCTTCCGCAACAAACGTGGCCTCCGGCAGGGAGACCCGAGCTCGCCGCTTATTTTTAATTTTGTTGCGGATGCCCTTGCGGCCATGATGAAAAAAGCAAGAGATGCAGGACATGTTAAAGGGCTCGTCTCCCACCTAATCCCAGGCGGGGTTACACACCTGCAATACGCGGACAATGCAATGCTACTGTTCAAGCCCGATGATCATAGTATTGCCTCGATCAAGTTATTGCTTCTCGCTTTTGAGATCTTGTCGGGGCTGAAGATCAATTTCCTTAAGAGCGAAGTGATCATCATTGGGATGGTTGATCAAGAAAGCACCCGTATCGCCAATCTTCTCAACTGCAAGCTTGGGGGCTTCCCGATTAAATACCTTGGCCTTTCGATCTCTCATAAGAAACTTACCATAGCAGAATGGGAGCCACTCTATGGCAAAGTGGACAACCGTGTGAGCCCTTGGAGGGGTAGGTTGATGTCTTCGGCCGCTAGGTTGATCCTCACCAATTCGAGCCTGTCATCTCTCCCACTCTTTACAATGGGGATGTTCCTTCTCGCGGATAAAGTCCATGCTAGGCTTGATACTCCGCGCTCTCGGTTCTTTTGGGAAGGAACCAGGACCAAACGCAAATACCGCTTGGTGAAATGGGTTGCAGTGTGCAGACCAAAAAAATTGGTGGCTTGGGCATTACGAACTCTAAGCTCATGAATGTAGCCTTGCTCACCAAGTGGTGGTGGTGCCTTTCCCAAAATGAGTCGGGACTCTGGGCAGACATCCTCTGGGCGAAATACTTCTTGGATGGAAATTTGTTCAAGGCAAAACCCAACGGCTTGGCGTTTTGGAATGGGATCCAAGCAGTGAGACTGGCTTTGTCTGTTGGGGCCCAGTTTAACGTTAATAATGGCAAGTCCACACGGTTTTGGCTCGACTGTTGGTGGGGCCAATCACCGTTGTGGCAATATCATCCGGAGCTATACCAACTTGCCACAGACACCAACATTATGGTGGCCGATGCCCTAAGAGTCCACCCCCGGCGATTGCTTTCATTCGGCCGCTAGAGGCTGTGGAGGCTGCTAGCTGGGCCGCGATGGTGGTTGACCTCAACGGGCGGAATCTGAGCCAAGGGACTAACACTATTTCATGGAAGCTTACCTCATCCCAGAAGTTTACGGTTAAGTCCCTATATGATAATTTGACTGAGGGCATGATAACCCACAAGTGTAGGGGATAGTTGTAGCCTCTTTCGATAAGTAAGAGTGTCAAACCCAACGAGGAGCTAAAGGTAGAACAAATACTCTCTCAAGTCCTATCGGCCACTGATACGACTCAACGCACGCTTTACCTAGAACAAGTATGAAACTAGAAGTAATTTGTAGGTGTGATATGATAGGTGAGGGAGTTCCGGACTAGGGGGTGTCCGGATAGCCGAACTATCATCATCGGCCGGACTCCAAGACTATGAAGATACAAGATTGAAGACTTCGTCCCGTGTCCGGATGGGACTTTCCTTGGCGTGGAAGGCAAGCTTGGCGATACGGATATGTAGATCTCCTACCATTGTAACCGACTCTGTGTAACCCTAGCCCTCTCCGGTGTCTATATAAACCAGATGGCTTTAGTCCGTAGGACGAACAACAATCATACCATAGGCTAGCTTCTAGGGTTTAGCCTCCTTGATCTCGTGGTAGATCCACTCTTGTAACACACATCATCAATATTAATCAAGAAGGACGTAGGGTTTTACCTCCATCAAGAGGGCCCGAACCTGGGTAAAACATCGTGTCCCTTGTCTCCTGTTACCATCCACCTAGACGCACAGGTCGGGACCCCCTACCCGAGATCCACTGGTTTTGACACCGACATTGGTGCTTTCATTGAGAGTTCCTCTGTGTCGTCACCGATAGGCTCGATGGCTTCTTCGACCATCAACAACGACGCAGTCCAGGGTGAGACCGTCCTCCCCAGATAGATCTTCGTATTTGGCGGCTTTGCACTGCGGGCCAATTCACTTGGCCATCTGGAGCAGATCGAAAGCTATGCCCCTGGCCGTCAGGTCAGATTTGGAAGTTTAAACTTCATGGCTAACATCTGCGGGGACTTGATCTTCGATGGGTTCGGGCCACAGCCAAGCGCGCCGCACTGTTACGATGGGCATGATTTAGCTCCGCAGCCGGACAGTACCCTGGAGGCCGCACTCGAGTCTGCTCTGATCTTCAATTCGGAGCCGGCTGCGCAGATCGAGGATGGATGGCTAGACACCGCCTCGGGGACTGCAACCTCTATGGCGATAGAGCCGAACACTGACCTTGTCCCTCACGAAGCTCGTGACTCCGAGGTGCCAGACTCCTTGCTGGACGCCGAACCTCCCGCGCCCCGTCCGATCGAATCTGATTGGGCGCCGATCATGGAGTTCACCGCAGCGGACATCTTTCAACACTCACCTTTCGGCGACATCTTGAGTTCGCTAAAGTATCTCTCGTTATCAGGAGAGCCCTGGCCGGACTGCGGTCAGGACAGTTGGGATGCGGACGACGAAGAAATTCAAAGCCCACCCACCACCCACTTGGTAGCCACTGTCGACGATCTAACCGACATGCTAGACTACGACTCCGAAGACATCGACGGTATGGACGACGATGCCGGGGACAACCAAAAACCAGCGCCCACCGGGCACTAGAAAGCCACCTCATCATATGATATATACATGGTGGATATCCCAAAGGATGGGAATGGCGAAGGAACAGCGGAGGATGACCCCTCCAAGAAACAGCCCAAGCGCCGGCGTCAGCGGCGCCGCTCTAAATCACGCCACAGCAAGAATGAAGATTCCGGCACCAGAGATAATAACACACCGGACAGTGCCGAAGACAACCCACTCCAGCAAGATCCAGCGCAGGAGGATGGAGACGCCAGCCCTCATGAGAGAGCGGCAGCAGAAGAGGTAGAGGATTATATGCCTCCCTCCGGAGACGAGGCAAGCCTCGACGATGATGAATTCGTCGTGCGTGAGGATCCCGTCGAACAAAAGCATTTTAAACGCAGGCTTATGGCCACGGCGAACAGCCTCAAGAAAAAGCAGCAACAGCTTAAGGCTGATCAAGATATGCTAGCCGACAGATGGACTGAAGTCCTTGCAGCCGAAGAGCATGAGCTCGAACGCCCCTCCAAAAGCTGCCCTAAACGCAAGCTGCTCCCCCGATTAGAGGAGGAGGCGTATGAACCCACATCACCAGGAGACAATACGGCTGACCGACCACCCCGTGGTCGCGACAGAGAGGCCTCTAGGCCCTTCACTAGACCCGTACCCCGGCATCGCTCGAAAAGCACAAGGCCACAGGGGAACGCTCCGGACTTGCGAGATATATTGGAGGATAGGGCAAGACAATCAAGATTGATCTATGGATCGCGTGGGCGCCCCATGATACATGACGACAACCGTCGCGCCGGACACAGTAAGTCCGGCCGGGCTGAACAAAATAGACAAAGCCCTTTTAAGCTTCGTCGTGATATCGCCCAGTACAGAGGCGCCGCACACCCACTATGCTTCACAGACGAAGTAATGGATCATCAAATCCCCAAAGGGTTTAAACCCATGAATATCGAATCTTACGATGGCACAACAGACCCCGCGGTTTGGATCGAAGACTATCTCCTTCACATCCACATGGCCCGCGGTGACGATCTTCACGCCATCAAATATCTCCCCCTCAAGCTTAAAGGACCAGCCCGACATTGGCTTAACAGCTTGCCAGCAGAGTCAATTGGGAGTTGGGAAGACCTGGAAGCCGCATTCCTCGATAACTTCCAAGGCACGTATGTGCAACCACCAGACGCTGATGACCTAAGCCACATAATTTAGCAGCCAGACGAATCGGCCAGACAATTCTGGACACGGTTCTTAACCAAGAAAAACCAAATCATCGACTATCCGGATGCGGAGGCCCTTGCAGCCTTCAAGCATAATATCCGCGACAAGTGGCTTGCCCGGCACCTAGGACAGGAAAAGCCGAAATCCATGGCAGCCCTCACATCACTCATGACCCGCTTATGCGCGGGTGAGGACAGCTGGCTAGCATGCAGCAACAACCTCAGCAAATATTCTGGCAGTCCGGATATCAAGGACCGTAATGGCAGGTCGCGTCGTAACAAAAACAAACGCCGCATTAACGGCGACAATAATGAGGATACGGCAGTCAATGCCGGATTCAGAGGCTCTAAACCCGGTCAGCGGAAAAAGCCATTCAAAAGAACTACTCCGGGTCCGTCCAATTTGGACCGAATACTCGACCGCCTGTGCTAGATACACGGCACCCCCGAAAAGCCACCTAACCACACCAACAGGGACTGTTGGGTATTCAAGCAGGCAGGCAAGTTAATTGCCGAAAACTATGACAAGGGGCTGCATAGCGATGACGAGGAAGAGACCCGACCGCCGAACAATAGAGGACAGAAGGGTTTCCCCCCATAGGTGCGGACGGTGAACATGATATACGCAACGCACATACCCAAAAGGGAGCGGAAGCGTGCACTCAGGGATGTATACGCGATGGAGCCAGTTGCCCCGAAGTTCAATCCAGGGTCCTCCTGCCCGATCATTTTTGACCGAAGGGACCACCCCACCAGCATCCACCATGGCGGATTCGCCGCATTGGTTCTAGACCCAATCGTCGATGGATTTTTCACCTCACCAGAGTCCTGATGGACAGCGGCAGCAGCCTGAACCTGCTTTATCAGGATACAGTGCACAAAATGGGCATAGACCCCTCAAGGATTAAACCTACCAAGACGACCTTTAAAGGCGTCATACCAGGTGTAGAAGCCAATTGTACATGCTCAGTTACACTGGAAGTGGTCTTCGGATCCCCGGATAACTTCTGAAGCGAGGAGTTAATCTTCGACATAGTTCCGTTCCGCAGCGGCTATCATGCCCTGCTCGGACGTACCGCGTTTGCAAAGTTGAACGCGGTGCCGCACTACGCATACCTCAAGCTCAAGATGCCAGGCCCTTGAGGAGTCATCACGGTCAACGGAAACACTGAATGTTCTCTACGCATGGAGGAACATACAGCGGCTCTCGCGGTAGAAGTACAATGCAGCCTCTTAAGGCAATTCTCGAGTCCGGCCATTAAGCGGCCGGACATAGCTAAGCGCGCCCGGAGTAACCTACAACAAGACCACCTGGCACGTCCCGAGCACGCGTAGCAGTGCGGCCCCAACCCCAGCCCCTGTAAAACGTCAAGACATGTCCTTCGCGTACACCATTATGCTCTGAAGATACCATGGGCATGGGGAGAGCGGCGCGACCACGATAGGCCCAGACTGCGGCTCAACAACACCAGGGGCTCTCAAGTGTGTCGTTCTTTTTTTTCTTTTTCCTTTTTATTTTTACCCACAGGACTCCGTTTGTCAGAGGCCCTGTCCAGCAGTAGACCTGTCGAACTCACGATGCAACAGCCAGGGAAGAAGAAAGGCTACAACGAATATCTAGGTGGTCTCCATTACGAGCATTAAATCTGTTTTATGCACCATTTCGCAGCCTACCCCTGGAGGGGACATGTTTAACAGTCCCACCCCTTGCTTATCGCACCATTTGTATCGTTCTGCACTTACATCAGTTTTTCTTGAATAAGTAATGCAGCACCTTTTTGCTTCCAATTGCATTTCTCTTTTATACATATGTTCATTTCTGACATGTCGCACCCGTACGTTTTGGTACGGCTAAATACACCAGGGGCTTATGTTTCCCGCATCATGGTGTGATAAGTCCGAACACTTTCACAAGTGCGGCACCCCGAACTTATAGCATTATATGCATCAGCTCCGAATCATGTCTTGGGTCAATAGTTGGGTTTGCCCGGCTCCCATGTTTTGGTACCTTACGTTCCGTTGTATCGGCTAAGGTAGCACTGGGAGAACCACTGCGATTGCGCCCCAGTTGAGCTGGGTTAACGCCTCAGTGGAGAAAGCTAAAACTGACCGTCATGATGAGGCAAGAGCTGGTCGCTGTTCGAGAGGTTTTTTGTGAGTCCCTAAAGACTTATGCCGCTTAGAGCGAGGAGCCGGTTTTTGTCCGGCCCAGACGTGGATAGCGCCCCAAATTCGGCCTTCCGAAGACTAGGGGCTTCGTCGAAATTTAAAATTATAGAATTCTATGGCTAAGTGAGAGTGTTCAAGCATTATAAGTCTGGTTGCCTTGTTCGTTGTGTTGAGCGCCTCCCTAGATGGACCCAAATATGGGAACAAGAGTGCTCAAATTTATCCCGAACACCCCAGCACTTGTGGCATGGGGGCTGAAGCCGACGACTTGCCATCTCTCAGATTTGATAAACAGCCGCACAAAAGGTAATATTTTAAATTAAAATGCGTTGCTTAGCGCAAATGAACTAAGTTTTCAACGCACAGGATAACAAAATGCGAGTCTACTCAAATATTACATCTTTGGAGCACTCACCCGCAATAGTGCGGGCGCCCTTCAGCACACTCTTATAATACATCTCGGGCGTGCGGTGCTCCTTGCCCTGCAGCGGCGGGTCCGTCACGAGCTTCTGGGCATCCAGCTTGCCCCAGTGCACCTTTGCGCGGGCAAGGGCCCGACGGGCACCCTCAATACAAGCGGAGTACTTGATGACTTCAACCCACGGGCACGCATCCACCAGCCGCCGCACCAGGCCGAAGTAGCTCCCGGGCATGGCCTCCTTAGGCCATAGCCGAACTATGAGGCCCTTCATGGCCTGTTCAGCCGCCTTGTGGAGCTCGACCAGCTGCTTCAGCTGGTCGCTAAGGGGCACCGGATGTCCGGCCTCAGCATACTAAGACCAGAAGACCTTCTCCGTCGAGCTCCCCTCCTCGGCCCGGTAGAATGCAGCGGCATCGGATACGCTGCGAGGAAGATCTGCGAACGTTCCTGGAGAGCTCCAAATTCGGGTAAGTAACAGGTAATTAACACTCACATGCTTACTTTGCATGAAAAATGCCTTACCCGCCGCTATTTTCTTCAATTCCTCGATTTCTTGGAGGGCCTTGTAGGCTTCGGCCTTAGCGGCTTTGGCACTCTCAAGAGCCGTTGCAAGCTCAGACTCTCGAGTCTTCGAGTCACGCTCCAGGCTCTCATGTTTTTTCACGATATCCTGGAGCTCTTGTTGTACCTCCGCCACCCGCGCCTCCTGCTTCTCTCGCTCGGTGCACTCCACGGCCGCATTGCGTTCGGCCACGGCCACCGCCTTTTTCAGGGTCGCCACCTCGTTAGTGGCCCCTGCAATACCCACATTATCCTGGTCATTCTTTTTGCAACCAAAATCCTTTTCTGTAAGGTACAATTTTAATAAGGTGTTACTCACCTTCCTTGTCCTCGAGCTGCTTCTTGGCACGGCCGAGCTCGTTCTTGGACCGCTCGAGGCTTTCCTTCAAAGTATTGACCTCCGCAGTCAGTGCGGCAGAGGTCAGCAGCGCAGCCTGCAATCCCATATTGACATATTTATTATGACTCCTGCGTATATCTTCTTAAGATCCTCAGTCCGACTTTTCTTTCCGAACACCGAACCGAGCATCAGGGGCTACTGTCTATGCGGTACTATTTTACATATATCAAAATTCTTACCTCAAAGCCTGTTAGAAGGCTGCTGCAGGCTTCGGTCAGCCCGCTCTTGGCGAGCTGCACCTTCTGAATCACCGCACTCATAACAGTGCGGTGTTCCTCTTTGATGGAGGCGCCATTAAGCGCCTCCAGCAAGCTATCCGGTGCCTCTGGTTGGACGGAGGCTGCCGGCGTCACGGTCTTGCCCTTCTTACGAAGGGGCCGCTCGCCGGACTCCGGAGCCACTATGGGATGCAGAGCCGAGTCCGGTGCAAAGTCCGGGAGGTTGTCCGGCGACACCTCCGGGGCCTCCTCCTCCTGGCGGGTCCCTTCCCGGGATCCCACCTCGGCATCGTCCGTGTCACGGGGGGTGGAGGCGGTTGGAAGAGAATCCATATCCGACGCACCTAAGGACCCGCTCGATGAAGCGGGAAGATCGTCCTTGGGCGGACTGCAGGGTTGTATGCGGCATTAGAAAGACATTGTGTGGCAAAAGATAAAAACCATGAAGTTATTCGGGAGTCCGGATACTCATGATCTCGCCAGGGGCTTGGCCCTCGGAGGCCAGTCCTCGTCGTCATCACTGGCGTTGGCAGAGCAGTCCGGGGGAAGAGTTTTTCCCTTCTTGGACCCTTCGGCCTCCCTCGTTGGGGAGGCCTTCCTTTTCTTCTCTCCCCCCACTGGGGAGAGGCCTTTTTCTTCTCCTCCTCACCTTGGTGAGAGGAGTCGGCCTCGGAGTCGTCATTCGATAGCACATGAAAACGGGAACTCTTCCGTGTCCCCGTGGCCTTCTTCTTGGCCTTCTTCTCCGGCACCACGTGGGGTGCCAGAGCTAGCAGCCCCGTTAGGCGGGCGTCCGCTGGGTCCTCTGGCAATGTGGCCGGATAGATAGTCTGTTCGGCCTTCGCCAGCCAGTCCTGTCAAAGGTAAAGGGAGTTTAGATCCCGCATAGAGTCAAACTATGGAAAACGAGCGTTCCGTAAAGGACAAAATCAGTTACCTCGTCAGCCGGACGCTGCGAGCTGAATCCGCGATCTTCGGTAGAGGATGCGGGAGCCTCGACACCCTTGAACAGCACCTTCCAGACATCTTCGTACATAATGTCGAAGAGCCCGCTCAGAGTCTGGTGCTGCGCCGGATCGAACTCCCACATGTTGAAACCCCGTCGTTGGCACGGGAGAATCCGACGGATGAGCATGACCTGGACTACGTTGACAAGCTTGAGCTTCTTGTCCACCAGCTTTTGGATACAGGCTTGGAGTCCGGTCAGCTCCTCCGAATCACCCCAGATCTGGCCACTGTCTTTCCAGGAGGTGAGCCGTGTAGGGGTGCCGGATCTGAATTCGGGGGCCGCTGCCCATTCAGGGTCACGCGGCTCGGTGATGTAGAACCACCCCGATTGCCACCCCTTAATGGTTTCCACGAAAGTGTCCTCCAGCCAAGTAACGTGGGACATCCTGCCCACCATGGCGCCTCTGCACTCCGCTTGGCTGCCCTTCACAACCTTCGGCTTGACGCTGAAAGTCTTGAGCCACAAACTGAAGTGGGGCTGGATGCAGAGGAAGGCCTCGCACACGACGATAAACGCCGAGATGTTGAGGATGAAATTCGGGGCCAGATTATGGAAATCGAGGCCGTAGTAGAACATGAGCCCCCGGACAAAGGGATGGAGTGGGAAGCCCAGTCCGTGGAGGAAATGGGGAAGAAATACTACCCTCTCATGGGGCCTGGGGGTGGGGATGAGCTCTCCCTCGTCGGGGAGCTGATGCGCGATGTTGCTGGACAAATATCCAGCATTGCGCAGCTTCTGGATCTGCCCCTCCGTGACGGAGGAGGCCATCCACTTGCCTCCCGCTCCGGACATAGTTGGAGAGGGTTGAGGTGAGAAGTGCGGACTTGGGCGCTGGAGCTCGAGTTCGCAGAGATGGATAAGCCAAGGAGGAAGAAGGCGCAGGTAAAAAGGTTGGATCTTTATCCCCTTATATGGGCGGACAAAAACATGCATCCCCACCGGCCTGATAAAACTCGCTTATCCCCCAAGCACCGCAATCAATGGCGCGGTTGGGTTACCCACGTCCGTATTGATGGGAATCTCGGAATAAGGGGAACACGATCTCTGCTTCGACAAGACGTGCCAAGGAAACCGCTTCGCTAAACGCGCTGAGGTGGTACAATAAAAACAATTCGAATAAAGGCTTGGTAGTGGTGTGACGACACGCCACGAAACATGTCAGCAGATTGAACTTGTGTAAATGTTATTCTCTCTACGGTGGTATGTGGAATTTATTTTGCAGAGCCGGACACTATCCTGGTGTTCACAATCTTCTATAAATTATTCGGAGGAAGAACCCGCCTTGCAATGCCGAAGACAACATGCGCGCCGGACTCGTCGTCATTGAAGCCTGGTTCAGGGGCTACTGAGGGAGTTCCGGACTAGGGGGTGTCCGGATAGCCGAACTATCATCATCGGTAGGACTCCAAGACTATGAAGATACAAGATTGAAGACTTCGTCCCATGTCCGGATGGGACTTTTCTTGGCATGGAAGGCAAGCTTGGCGATACGGATATGTAGATCTCCTACCATTGTAACCGACTCTGTGTAACCCTAGCCCTCTCCGGTGACTATATAAACCGGATGGCTTTAGTCCGTAGGACGAACAACAATCATACCATAGGCTAGCTTCTAGGGTTTAGCCTCCTTGATCTCGTGGTAGATCCACTCTTGTAACACACATCATCAATATTAATCAAGCAGGACCTAGGGTTTTACCTCCATCAAGAGGGCTCGAACCTGGGTAAAACATCGTGTCCCTTGTCTCCTGTTACCATCCGCCTAGACGCACAGTTCGGGACGCCCTACCCGAGATCCGCTAGTTTTGACACCGACAATAGGTTTGCAAGATAATAAAGAACACGTAAATAAAAAGTAGGGGCTGTTTAGGTAAAGATGCAATAAAGTAAATATAGCGAGTGTGGAAAAGTGGTGCTAGGAGTTATGAAAGTGTCCCTAAGCAATTGACTACGTTACTAGACCGATAGAAAGTTTTATGTGGGAGAGGCATAAGCTCACATACTTTCTCTTCTTGAATCATATGCAC
Organism: Triticum aestivum; assembly: GCF_018294505.1. NCBI lineage: Eukaryota > Viridiplantae > Streptophyta > Magnoliopsida > Poales > Poaceae > Triticum > Triticum aestivum. The sequence goes on from NC_057813.1 coordinate 159,092,389, forward strand.
TTATGATTGGAACTCTAGCAAGAATCCGCAACTACTAAGGATTCATTAAGGTAAAACCCAACCATAGCATTAAAGCATCAAGTCCCCTTTATCCCGTACGCAACAATCCCCTTACTTGGGTTTATGCTTCTATCACTCAAGCAACCCACCATAAAAGAATCATGAACGTATTGCAACACCCTACAGCGGGGATCCCTCACGCTTGCGCGACACGGAGGGCACAATAGGACAGCAACATAACCACAAGCAAATTAAATCAATCATAGCAATTCATCAACCACCAATAGGACAACAAAAATCTACTCGGACATCGTAGGATGGCAACACATCATTGGATAATAATATGAAGCATAAAGCACCATGTAAAAGTAGAGGGTACATCGGGTTGTGGGAGAGTGGACCGCTGAATATATATGGGGGAAGGTGATGGAGATGTTGGTGAAGATGATGGAGGTGTTGGTGAAGATCATGGTGATGATGATGGCCCCCGGCGGCGTTCCGGCGCCACCGGAAGCAAGGGGGAGAGAGCCCCCCTTCTTCTTCTTCTTCCTTGACCTTCTCCCTAGATGGGAGAAGGGTTTCCCCTCTGGTCATTGGCTCCCATGGCGTGGGAGGGGCGAGAGCCCCTCCGAGATTGGATCTATCTCTCTGGTTCTGCGTTCTATAATCCTTCCCCTTCACCGTTTCTTTTATATCTAGAGACCCGTAACTCCGATTGGGGTGAATCTTTTGCCCAGATTTTTCTCGTAAAATTAGCTTTCTTGCAGAAAAAGAAGAGCGTCAACCGCCTTACGGGTAGCCCACGAGAGTCCAGGGCACACCCAGGGGGGGAGGACGCGCCCCCTGTCTCGTGGCCACCCCGGACACCGTTTCGCGTTGATTCTTCCTCCGGAAAATCCCAAATATTCCAAAATAATTCTCCGTCCGTTTTTATCCCGTTTGGATTCCGTTTGATATTGGGTTTCTGCGAAACATAAAACATGCAATAGATAGGAACTGGCACTGGGCACTGGATCAATATGTTAGTCCCAAAAAATAGTATAAAAAAGTTGCCAAAAAATAGTTATGGAACAATCAAAAATTATAGATACGACGAAGACGTATCAGCATCCCCAAGCTTAATTCCTGCTCGTCCTCGAGTAGGTAAATGATAAAAAAGATAATTTTTGATGTGGAATGCTACCTAGCATAATCTTGATGATGTGTCTAATCATGGCATGAATATTAAGATACGAGTGATTCAAAGCAATAGTCTATCATTTGACATAAAAACAATAATACTTCAAGCATACCAACCAAGCAATTATGTCTTATCGAAATAACATAGCCAAAGAAAGCTCATCCCTACAAAATCATATAGTCTGGCTATGCTCCATCTTCATAACACAAAGCATTCAAATCATGCACAACCCCGATGACGAGCCAAGCAATTGGTTCATACTTTTTAGCGCGTTTCAGCTTTTTCAACTCTTACACAATACATGAGCGCAAGCCATGGACATATCACTATGGTGGTATATGGTGGTGATTTTGAGGACAAAAAGGGAGAAGATAGTCTCACATCAACTAGGCGTATCAACGGGCTATGGAGATGTCCATCAATAGATATCAATGTGAGTGAGTAGGGATTGCCATGCAACGGATGCACTAAGAGCTATAAGTGTATGAAAGCTCAAACTGGAAACTAAGTGGGTGTGCATCCAACTTGCTTGCTCATGAAGACCTCGGGCGTTTGAGGAAGCCCATCATCGGAATATACAAGCCAAGTTCTATAATGAAAATTCCCACTAGTATATGAAAGTGAAAGCACAGGAGGCTCTCTCTATGAAGAACATGGTGCTACTCTGAAGCACAAGTGTGGTAAAATGATAGTAACATTGCCCCTTCTCTCTTTTTCTCTCATTTTTTCTTTTTATTTTTCATTTTTATTCATTTTTTTATTTTTTTTCTTTCTTTTTGGTGGGCTTCTTTGGCCTCTTTTTTTATCTGGGCTTGTTTGGCCTCTTTTATTTTTCATAAAGTCTGGAGTCTCATCCCGACTTGTGGGGGAATCATAGTCTCCTTCATCCTTTCCTCACTGGGGAAATGCTCTAATAATGATGATCATCACACTTTTATTTACTGACAACTCAATATTACAACTCTCTAACAAAGATATGACTCTATATGAATGCTTCCGGCGGTGTACCGGGATGTGCAATGATCTAGCATAGCAATGACATCAAAAAATCAGACAAGCCATGAAAACATCATGCTAGCTATCTTACGATCATGCAAAGCAATATGACAATGAATGCCCAAGTCATGTATATGATGATGATGGAAGTTGCATGGCAATATATCTCGGAATGACTATGGAAATGGCATGATAGGTAGGTATGGTGGCTGTTTTTAGGAAGGTAAATAATGGGTTCATGATACCGGCGAAAGTTGCGCGGCACAATAGAGGCTAGCAAAGTGGAAGGGTGAGTGTGCGTATATCCATGGACTCACATTAGTCATAAAGAACTCATATACTTATTACAAAAGTCTACTTAGCCCTCAAAGCAAAGTACTACTACACATGCCCCTAGGGGGATAGATTGGTAGGAAAAGACCATCGCTCGTACCCGACTGCCACTCATAAGGAAAGCAATCAAAGAGCACCTCATGCTCCAACTTCGTTACATAACGATTCACCATACGTGCATGCTACGGGACTTACAAACCTCAACATAAGTATTTCTCAATTTCACAATTACTCAACTAGCACGACTCTAATATCACCACTTTTATATCGCAAAACTATTGCAAGGAATCAAACATATCATATTCAGTGATCTACAAGTTTATGTAGGATTTTATGACTAACCATGTGAATGACCAATTCCTGTCATCTCTCTAAATAGATATAAGTGAAGCAAGAGAGTTTAATTCTTTCTACAAAATATATGCCCACGCTCTAACAAATATAAGTGAAGAAAAAGAGCATTCTACAAATGGTGGTTCCCTATGTGAAGAGAAATAGGCAATCCAAACTTCAAATGATATAAGTGAAGCACATGAAGCATTCTATAAAGCCATACTCAAAAGATTTAAGTGAGGTGCAATGATCATTCTATAAATGAACCAAGGACTATCTCATACCAGCATGGTGCATAAAAGAAAAGTGAAAACTAAATGCAAAAGATGCTCCAAGACTTGCACATAATGCATGAAGGAAACGAATTCAAAAACATACCGATACTTGTTGAAGAAAGAGGGGATGCCTTCCGGGGAATACCCAAGCTTAGACGCTTGAGTCTCCTTGAATATTTACTTGGGGTGCCTCAGCCATCCCCAAGCTTTAGCTCTTGCCTCTCTTCCTTTTCCTCATATCGAGACATCCTCGATTAGACACTACATCCACACAAAACTTCAACAGAAAACTCGGTAAGATCCGTTAGTATAATAAAGCAAATCACCACTCTAAGTACTGTTGCAAACCAATTCATATTTTGTTTTTGCATTGTGTCTACTGTAATATAACTTTTCCATGGGTTAATCCACTAATATAAATTGATAGTTTCATTAAAACAAGCAAACTATGCATCAAAAACAGAATCTCTCAAAAACAGAACAGTCTGTAGCAATCTGAACATCCACCATACTTCTGGTACCCCAAAAATTCTACCAAAATTAGGAAAAATAAACAAGTTGTACATAAAGACAGTGCAAAATGAATAAGAACCAATTGACGTTCCAGTTAAAAATGTAAAATGTCAAACTACAGCCAAAGTTTCTGTCCTCCACCGTACAAACCAACAAGCATTGTAAACATCCTAAAGGCAAACCTTGGCACATTATTTTTATAATACAATGGAATTATATAAGGGGTAATTATTTTTGATGAAAAGTTTCTGTAATCAAGATTCACAAAGTTTCCGTGAGCATGAACAATGTTCAAGGCTAGCTCCCACTTCAACAATGCTTGTCTTTCTCACTTTCACTTTCCTTTTTGAAAAGTTTTTAGGTTCCCCTCTTTATTTTTTTGTTTTTAAACTATATAAAAGCACTCAACAGAAATAAATGACTTTCTAAAACTTCCGGGTTGTCTCCCTGGCAGCGCTTTCTTTAAAGCCATTAAGCTAGGCATTTAGTGCTCAAGTAATGGATCCACCCGGATCCCAAGGTATATCAAAGCCAATTTTAATTAACAACGACTTGTAATTTAGTAGTGAGCAAAAAGTAACATATATCATGCAACAACGAAGTCTAACTCTCTTCCTATGCATTGGCATGTCATAAAAGTACAATTCATGCACACCAAGTAAAGGCCAATGCATAGTATAAGCAGTTTCTTGCAATTCTATCATGTTGGAAACATAGAGAGGTGGAGATATAGTTCCTCTCTCATAATAAATGCAAGTAGGAGCAGCAAGCACATGCATATTATATCTATCAAAATCATCATGTGCAATGATAAAAGGCAACCCATCAATATAATCTTTACTAAGCGCAAACTTCTCCGATATAGTGTAGTCGGGAGAATTCAAAAAGATAATAGGACTATCATGCGTGGGTGCAATAGCAACAATTTCATGTTTAACATAAGGAACTATAGCAAGTTCATCTCCATAAGCATAATTCATATTGGCATCTTGGCCACAAGCATAGCAAGCATCATCAAAAAGGGATATTTCAAGAGAATCAACGGGGTCATAGCAATCATCATAGCAATCATCCTTCAGTAAGCATGAAGGTTAATTAAACAATGTATGAGTTGAAGAGTTACTCTCATTAGAAGGTGGGCACGGGTGATCAATCCGCTCTTCCTCTTTTGTTCTTTGCTCTCCTCATCATCTTTTTCATCCAATGAGCTCACAATTTCATCACTTTCTTCTTCCATAGCTTCCTGCAAAATATTAATCTCTTCTTGGACAACGGAGACTTTCTCAATAAATGCATTAATATAATAATTGTATTCATAATTTTCATAGCAATATCTAAGTATAGCAAGATTTTCTGGTCTATAAACTGAATCATCAAAATCATCAAACGCTTTAGACATAGATTTAACCTCATAAGCACCCATAAAAGCAACAAATTCTTCTATTTGTTCCACATTATAGTAATCATAGATACCATTAGCATAAGAAGCTAAGGTTTCATTATCAGTGAATTTGCATGAAAAGGGGAGGTGTGGAGCCTTCATCCTAGAGCAACAAGTATAATCATGTATTGCACAGAGTTGACGAGCATACCAACGCGACATAGAAATTTGATCCCATAATAGTTTCCCCTTTTGTGACAAGCGATAATCCCTAAAGTATTCACCTTGATCCAGCGTGTCTCCCATAACATAATGGAATGGGTTTTTCTCAGGATTATTAATGTGATGCCCCCGATTCAATCGTACACTAATCATGCACGCAAATGTGTACAATCAAGATCAGGGACTCACGGGAAGATATCACAACACAACTCTAAAACATAAATAAGTCATACAAGCATCATAATACAAGCCAGGGGCCTTGAGGGCTCGAATACAAGTGCTCGATCATAGATGAGTCAGCGGAAGCAACAATATCTGAGTACAGACATAAGTTAAACAAGTTTGCCTTAAGAAGGCTAGCAAAAACTGGGATACAGATCGAAAGAAGCGTAGGCCTCCTGCCTGGGATCCTCCTAACTACTCTTGGTCGTCGTCATCGGCCAGCACGTAGTAGGCACCTACAGTGTAGTAGTCGTCATCGACGGTGGCGTCTGGCTCCTGGACTCCAGCATCTGGTTGCGACAACCAGAAAGAAAGGAAAGGGGGAAAAAGGGGGGAGAAAGCAACCGTGAGTACTCATCCAAAGTACTCGCAATCAAGGAACTACACTACATATGCATGGGTATATGTGTAAGGAGGCCATATCGATGGACTGAACTGCAGAATGCCAGAATAAGAGGGGGATAGCTAGTCCTATCGAAGACTACGCTTCTGGCAGCCTCCGTCTCGCAGCATGTAGAAGAGTGTAGATTGAAGTCCTCCAAGTAGCATCTCCAAGTGGCATCTCCAAGTAGCATCTCCAGTAGCATCTCCTGTAGCATCGCATAGCATAATCCTACCCGGCGATCCTCCCCTCGTCGCCCTGTGGAAAAGCGATCACCGGGTTGTCTGTGGAACTTGGAAGGGTGTGTTTTATTAAGTATCCGGTTCTAGCTGTCATAAGGTCAAGGTACAACTCCAAGTCGTCCTGTTACCGAAGATCACGGCTATTCGAATAGATTAACTTCCCTGCAGGGGTGCACCAACTTACCCAACACGGTTGATCCCATTTGGCCGGACACACTTTCCTGGGTCATGCCCGGCCTCGGAAGATCAACACGTCGCAGCCCCACCTAGGCACAACGGAGAGGCCAGCACGCCGGTCTAAACCTAAGCGCGTAGGGGTCTGGGCCCATCGCCTTGAGCACACCTGCACGTTGCGTGGGCGGCCGAAAGCAGACCTAGCCTAGCAGGCGTTCCAGTCCAATCCGGCGCGCGCCGCTCCGTCGCTGACGTCTGAAGAGCTTCGGCTGATACCACGACGCCGGGATACCCATAACTACTCCCACGTAGATGGTTAGTGCGTATAGGCTCATAGCCAACTCAGATCAAATACCAAGATCTCGTTAAGCGTGTTAAATATCCGCGAACGCCGAACAAGGCCAGGCCCACCTCTCTCCTAGGTGGTCTCAACCTGCCCTGTCGCTCCGCCACAAAGTAACAGTCGGGGGCCGTCGGGAACCCAGGCCCACCTCTACCGGGATGGAGCCACCTGTCCTTTCAGCCCCCTCATCAGAATCACTTGCGGGTACTCATCGAGCTGACCCGACTTTAGTCACCATCTGTATAGTATGTATGTATGTATAGTATATACCCGTGATCACCTCCCGAGTGATCACGGCCCAATAGTATAACAAGGCAGACTGACAAGAATGTAGGGCCAATAATGATAAACTAGCATACTATACTAAGCATCTAGGATTGAGGGTAAGGTATCAATGACTGTAGCAACAATGACAGGCTATGCATCAGAATAGGATTAACGGAAAGCAGTAACATGCTACACTACTCTAATGCAAGCAGTATAGAGGAGAATAGGCGATATCTGGTGATCAAGGGGGGGGGCTTGCCTGGTTGCTCTGGCAAGAGAGAGGGGTCGTCAACTCCGTAGTCGAACTGGGCAGCAGCGGCGTCGGTCTCGTAGTCTACCGAAGAGAAGAGGGGGGAAGAAACAATAAATACAGTGCAAACATAAGCAAGACGATGCAAGACATGACAAAGAGCGGTGCTAGGTGTGTCCTAACGCAGTATGAGGTGATGCCAGCGAAGGGGGAAAACATCCGGGAAAGTATTCCCGGTGTTCCGTGTTTTCGGGCAGAGGAGCCGGAGGGGGAAAGTTGCAAGTTTGATATGTTAGGGGTGTGTGGCGGACGAAGGGCTGCGTATCCAGGTTCGTCTCGTCGTTCTGAGCAACTTTCATGTTGAAAATATTTTAATCCGAGTTACGGATTAAAAGATATGATTTGCTAAAGATTTTATTAATTTCTGGGATTTAATTAATTACTAATTAATTCGAAAATGATTTAATGACATCAGCATGATGTCATGCTGACATCAGCAGTCAACAGAGTTGACTGGTCAACCTGACCAGTGGGTCCCACTGGTCAGAGACACATGTTAATTATCCAAATTTAATATAATCTAATCAGAATTAATTAGGGGTGGGCCCCACTGTCATACTAATTAACTAACCGGTTAATTAGACAACTAATGTTTAATTAGCCTAGTTAGTTGTTTAGTTTAATTAAACAAAATTAATTAAGTTAATTATTTCTCTAATTAATTAATTAATTACTTTTATTTTTATAAATTCATTCAAGGGGTGGGGGCCCCTAGTCATTGGCCCAGGGGGCCTAGTGGGTTTGCGGGCGCTGCGGCTGTCGTGGGTGCGGGCGCTGGGCGTCGGCGCCTGACTGGGCGAGCGCCCGGATCGACAAGCAGGGGGGGGCAGCCACGGGCGTGGCCGCCGGCGGCCACGACGCCGGCCAAGGGAACGGAGGGCAGCGCCATGGGAGGCGGAGACGGCGTTCAGCGCAGCAA
>NC_057813.1:159101138-159121199 GCF_018294505.1 Triticum aestivum
CGCCTCGATCCCGATTTGGATCGAGGGAGTGAGGGGAGAGTGGGGGGGGGGAGAAGTGGGGATCGGGTGAGGGTTAGGGTTCGGGGGTGGTGGCCTCGTAGGCAAGAGGCGGAGTGGCCGGCTGGGCCGGCCGGCTGGCTAGCTGGGCCGGTAGGCCCAGCGGGGGGGGTGCTTTTTTTCTGTTTTAATTTTATTACCCTAATTGTTTTAGTTTTGTAAAACATATAGTTAGCACCTAAATTACTAATAGTATTTATACCACTGCCACAATTATTCTTGTAGTTATAAAAAGTAGTTTTTAATAATTTAATTATTTAAGAGACGTTTAAATTATTGTTTCAGCGACTGTTCCTATTATCTAATGCACTTAAACATTGTATGTTAATTTGGATCCACCACCATAATAATCTATGATTTATTTGCTACACTTTGAACATTTTAGATTTGACTTTTCAAAACTTTTACCGTTTGACTAGATTTTGAATTTGAATTTGAAACGGTTTCGAACTAACACGAGATTAACAACGGTAATCGTGGTGACATGGCCTCATTACCAGAGTGTTACTGTAGCTTGATTACCCGGGCGTCACAATTCTCCTCCACTACAAGAAATCTCGTCCCGAGATTTAAGAGGTAGTGAAAGGGGGGGAAGGTTTGGTAACGAATCTAGCAGGTCTTCTCATTCTGGCTTGCTCTTCTCGAAGAGACCGGTCCAGTACATTGATGTTTTCATTTCTCCGCTTCAGGTCATCATGATGAAGTCGACATCGTTTCTTCGGGATCTTCATCGTATTTACGAATAGGTAACGAGGCATATTGGCAACGATAGTATGTTATAAGAGTAATGATCTGGGATTAACCCATGAATGAGCATATGAGTACCTCTCGAGTTGAACAAATAAAACACATCGAGAGTAAAGTTGGAAGGTACAATAAGAAGTTTCAGGCAGCCAGGCAATCATTCAATGCCTAGTCAGAAGGTGAAAGTGGTTTTAAAGCCACGGAATAATTATGTGTCCGATGGCAGAATTGATGATCTCATCGGAAGGTGGCTCACGAATTACATACGAGTCCACGCGGGAGGAATAACTTTGGAAACAGGGGGTGTACAGGAGAGTCAGATTTCGATCCTGTGGAACTGTGGGTTATGGGCCCACCATGTGGTTTTAAAAGTAAGAAGGGCGATGACGTCTTGCACGATCATGTAAGTAAGGCATTTCAGAGGATAGCCCGTCAGTTCTATCGGCAACAGCATCGGTACCAAGGGCGAGGGACGAAGAGAACCAATTCCTGCTCGTTGAATGAGGCGGACCAATAGGCAAAGTTCTTATCCATCGGTGGTTACCGAAATGTTTTCAACAATAGTAACAGGGTCTTACTGACAGAGTTGTGCGTCAAGGTGTTAACATAAGCAGGAGAATATCACTGCTTAGATCATATAGATCACAAGAAACGTTAACCCCACAAATGGAATGAAAATATGATTATCAGATTAAACAGAACAATGGAAAGGAAAATGTGTTTAAACACATATTTCAAAGGTATATCCTTCAGAAGGACGAGCAGAGCATGATATCCATGACAGGATATAATGTAGTAAACTCTTCAGGTAGGGGAGAGAAATTTCATGACATTACCCATCCAATGATGTTTGGTTAATTGATAAAGAAAATTTAGCATTTTGAAGATCGAAGTACCAACGACATGCTTCGAGATAGCATTGACATGGCCTTCAAGCAAAAATCGGATTTTGGATACACAAAGGATCCATCAGGATAAACTCATTAAACAGGCATTCAGTTTCCTCATGGAAAAATGATTAACCTTGTTACAAAGGAAACTATAACACTAGGTCCTCTGGTCCGGTGTGCTAGGCATGACATCACCTTACCGGGGCATATAGGGACCAATGTTATAACTCTTGAAAATATGTTCCAACCATCAGATCTGACTGAGATTCAGATCTGATTGGTGTCAAGATACCTTAGACTCGGGAGGCCTGAGAAGAAAAGGTGCAACACAATTGACGAGTTGACATTGTAAGATTTTAAGGAAATGAACTATGGAAGCGAGTTCCGAAACAAGAGTTCATCATTTAACCAAGGAGAGGACGATGAGGTGGCTGATGGACTCAGTGACAATTCCTCAAGATTTCCAAAAGGATGGATTCCCACAATTATGTGAAGAAGGGGATAACATTTGACAGTTCAAATGATATAATGTTGTATGCTCTAGGAAAACATACACCATCAATCATTAGTTGAAAGGTGTGCCCGAAGTATGACCTTAGGCAGCAAGCTCAATGTTAGAGTGACGATTCAATAACCAACAGTCTAAGGATGAACTGTCGATCGTTAACTTCAAAGCAATAGGGTTGCTAGAAGTACAGAACTCAAACAACATCGGTAGCATATTGGTATCCTGGTTAAAAATAACACGGGAACCAAGGAAGAATGGTGATGGTGAGAAGTATCATCATACCGAGAATTTGTAAGAGGTGGAGCAATTCTCGCGACCTTCTTGTCACAAAAGATGGTAATACTCCAAGGTAGGACATACGACAAGTTGGATTACCAGGAACTCAAGGTATAACACAAAACAAGAACAAGTTTTGTGTTGGAGGGAATGCAAGAATGTTGTGGATGATAATTCAAATCATCGGGGTCAAAGGATGCTATTTCACATCATGAAATTGATTGATATCCTGGAAGAGCTCAAAATGTAGATGATGATCACGACACCTTTGTCGAGAGGTTTCATGAAGATATAATTTCTCATCGACAACATCAAGCAAGAGGAAGGATGGAGCGAAAAGTTATTGAAACCACGGATATAACACAAACTCGGAATCAAGCTTGATGTTCAAGGCAACATGATATGATGAGGAAAGTCGACGTAAGCTTAGCCCATCGTCAAAAAATTGTGCTCTGGGAATAAAGAGCAGGTAGCACAGTTAAAATTTAGCACGATAATGATATAGCCGGCCAGGCTAGGAGTGTCTTGAAGGATTAATAAACTCATAAGCAACGAAGATTACTTAGAGTTATTGAACCGTAGTACGGACTTGGTTCACATATCGGTGTTCTCGGTTGACGACAACCCAGAACCTAGGAAAATTGGAATCGGTGAGAAATAACAGTTGACGAAGAACCCATAAAAAGTTATGCAGTTCCATGATAATCTCGAGATACCAGGGGGGTAATACTCGACACAAGATCAAAGTAAAGGTTGGACTGGTGTATTGATCCATAGAAGACAATTGTTTTAACTTGTCCGAGAAATGGAATCAAAGAAGAACAATCATGGTCGGAACCACGGTTGCAAGGGATCAATTCACAGATACCATATGTTAGTTATCAAGGAAATAGTTATTATTACAAGAAGCTTCCATGATAGGATATACATCGCGTCCGTGGGCATGAACACAAAGTTCAAGGTTGACTCCCACTTCCTCAATGCATAATCTTCCATTCACCTCTCGTATTTCGAAGATGACATTAGTTGTTGAAGGTTTTACCTGGTGCAATACCAGATAAGTATGACTCGTGAAATCTTTCGGGTTCACACCGATGAGGGAAGGCGTTGGGTCAATCCCATCGGGGCTTCTTGCGAACATATACCATAAGCTTCAAGAGTAAGTATCACCAGCTCGAAAGCAGAGCATGGATGACAAAAGGAAAGGATACAATTTAACAAAGGCATTATGTATCGGAGAAGGACTCACAAGGTGATTAATTATGAAGGACACTATCGGATATAATAATCCAACAGTGGATAAGGCGATCCACAGTGGAGCTGAGGTGAGTATTGATACCCAATCAGAGGAAGAAAGAATGCGAATGCAACAGGTTATGGAATCATCTGAATAATTCAAAGCTTAAATGCAAAGGAATTATGATTTCCAAAACAAGGGATCAGAAGCAGACATTCTGATCAAGGATGGATCAATTGAATATACCAGAGCAACAATCGACGATAGATAGTTTGGTCGAGAACCAGCTCATGTTCAAAATGACGTCTGAGCCGGAAAGATAATCCTAGGACTCGGCTGATGATTGTGAACATTCACAACATATTGAATCAATGGACTCAAAATGATGGTGACGAAGGATGCCAATATGAATACTATACTTATGGGATTAATCATAATGAAAGCAAATAAGAAATTCCAGAGCAATAGGTTGCTGAGGATTTTTGGAATATCGAATGGTATTTCGAAGACTTTTGTGTAACACATGAACAACTGGGGGGATGAGCGGATACTCAACAAGTGCGAGAATTAACCGGAGGGGTATTCAGGTGTCAATGAACAACGAGGCAGTAAGCTCAAAGGATTATCGAAACAACGACGAGTGTTTCGGGGTATCTTGTAATAACAAGACCAACTGGGGATGAATGTAAGAATAACTTCAAGTAGTTATCCATAAGGGTTGACGGTGGAAGGGGAATTGCAAACGCGATGAACACAAGTTCTCGGGTTAACAGCGGAGAGTATCTTCGGGGTCTTCTGGTGCAGCAGACGATCATCAATAATTAGGGGCTCTCCGGGGTGAAAGTGACAACGAGATCCTAATGTTAGATTTTTAGCAAAAATCGTTTAACCAGAATAGAAGAGAGTTCAGAATCCCAGAGTAAAGGTCGAGGAGTAAAAGATCCTAGTACCACCCAATGGCGACGTGGGCCTGTAAGGCACACATCCATGTTAGTAAAAGTTTTGTAATGTCTAGACTCGACTTCGGCCAAAGAGTTGGGAAGGGGATTCCTATAGGCAGTCGGCTCTGATACCAACTTGTGACGCCCCCGATTCAATCGTACACTAATCATGCACGCAAATGTGTACGATCAAGATCAGGGACTTGTCACATCCCTAGCTTCAGGCATTGCTCTAGGTTAACTTCATGTGTGCATCATGTCTATATTTTTGAAACTTGAATTGAGGAATATTGGAAGCCTCAAAACCCTAAATAAAAGAGGGGCAAAACCCTAGAAATCTCATTCATTGCTCCAAAAGGCTCTTCTTAAATGTTTGATAAATTTTGGTAAGGGTTCTGGTCCCAACCAAAATATTGAACATTTTTAAGGATTTATTTTTGGGACTTTGAATTTAAATCTTTAGCTATTTGAATTTGAATTATATTCATATAATTAGAATATAATTTCAAATAACCCTGAAATATTTTATGAGCTTTTTGGAAAAGTCCATCTAGCAACATAAAATATTCAGAGGATATTTGGCACTGTTTTGAATTTGTTTAAATTTGAAAACAGTGGCAAAGAAAAAAAAAGGAAAACAAAACAGAACAGAAATAAAAATAAAAAGAACAAAGTCTTACCTGGGCCTTACCTGGCTGGCCCAGTGGACAGCCCAGCCCACTGGCCTGGTGCTAGTCGTCCTCTACCTCTGCCAGTAGGCAGAGGAGGGAGACAGCGCACGCGCGCGCCGTGGCGACACGCCACCTCCCTGCCTGCCTGCGTCCCTCGCCACCGCGACGCCTCGGGCTTTCTCCTCGGCGCCGCCTCGAACCCCTGGACCCCCTCACTCGTTCCCTTCGTCTCTCCTTCGCCTCTCCCTCTCGCACACCCGAACGCCTCCGCCGCCGCTGTTCGCAACCACCGCAACCACAGCCACTCCCTCGCCCCCTCTCTGCGTACCCGAGCTCCGCCCTGACCCCGTGGAGCTACCCACCGACGCACGCGATCAGAGGAAGCCGAAATCGACCGGAGCATCATCGTCTTCACCTCCGGTGCCCGGAGATCGACTCCACCGATTCGGCGCGTCCAGAGCCTCCCCGGCCCCGCCGTCTGCACCGTCTGACGCGCCGTGAGCCACTTACCTTATCCCCTAACTCCTTGTGCTCGCCCCCGTGCTTTAGCGCCGTTCCCCGCGAGCACCGAGCTCCGGCCGCCGCCGAAGTCGACGCTGCGCTCGACTCAGGCCACGTCTCACCCTCCCGATGCTACCAGTGGATGCGCGCAAGTGCCAGCAAGCTAACGCCGCCACCAGCTCGTCCTCTTGTGCACCATAGCGCTAAGCCGCCGAAACCGTAGCTCCGGCCGCCGCCGTTCTGGTCGCCGCCGTCGACCCCGGCCTCCCTGTGCCCAGCTGCGTGCGCCCCTAGACGCGCGGGAGCACGGGCTTCCTCCTGATGCCCTCAGGGTGCCCAACCGCAGCCGTAGCGCCGTCCTGACCAACTCCGGCGAGGTCTCGCCGTCGCCGTGGTCGCCGGCGTCACTCGCTGACGTGGCCACTTAGTTAGGGCGTAAACACCCCGCTAATCACCCACTACAGCCACTGCCAAGTGGGCCCTCGTGCCTAATTAACTAGTTTAACCTCTCTGTTTAGATTAGTACTAATTTTGTGGGCCCCATAGGTCAGTTTGACCTGGCCCCGTCACACTTTGACCGACCCCACACGTCGGAGTTGACCAGGCTGATGTGTCCGTTGACTGGGCCCACCTACCAGCGACCTAAACGAGCCCTAAGTCACTGACTAATGGGACCCCCTGGTCAGGTTTGACCCGGGGCAGCCCTGTTGACTTGCTGATGCAAGCATGACGCACTGCTGATGTCATAAAGTATTTTCTGGATTTAATTATATTCAGGAAATTCCAGAAAATAGCTAAAACTTCAATAAATCATAGAAAATTAACCGTAACTCCAAATGAAATAAATTATATATGAAAAATTATCAGAAAAATTCAAGGAATCCATCTGTACCATTTTCATGCATGTTAGAACAACTTATAGCTGCTGTTTAGCACAAATCAATTAAAGGGCATTTAAATAATCACATATGGAGTTTGAATTTGAATCTTGTATTCAAACCAACTTCATTTAACTTGTTGCTAGATGCATTAGCCCAAAACACATTCATTTTGCTATGTCATGATCATGCATCATATTGTGCATTGCATTGATTGTGTTTCCTTCTGTGTTGCCGGTATTTGTCCCCTCTCGATAGACGTGATACCGAGGATGTGATCGTTGACACTGATGAAGACTCAATGTTATCTTCAGAAGTGCCAGGCAAGCAAAACCCCCTTGTTCATTCCGATACAATCCTACTCTCTCGCTCCTGCTCTCTTTTACCGCATTAGGACAACACCGATTCATCTGTTACTTGCTGCGGTAGCTGAACCCCTTTATCCTCTGCATGACCTGTCATTCCACAGTAAATAGATGAAACCCACTAGCATGAGTAGGAGTTGTTTGAGCCCTGTTGTGCCTACTCATTCATGTTTGTTTGTCATGCCTGCTACTGCTTAGAGTTGAGTCAGGTCTGATTCATCGGGGATGAATCAGAGGCGTGTGAACATGTCCTACTGTGTGTGAGCTAAGTGTGTGAACACGATTTGGTAAAGGTAGCGGTGAGAGGCCATGTAGGAGTACATGGTGGGTTGTCTCATTGTAGCCGTCCTCAGGAACTGAGTTCTGTGTTTGTGATCCATGATTCAGCTACTACCATACATTGGGCCCTGAAATATGACCCCGCTCGACTTCTTATTCACCCTTGTCCTCTGTCCAGGAGTTGCAAGTAGTTTCTGGTGTTTGTAGTATGCTGGAGGCCGTGGACAGCGCTGACCGTAGGGGTGGGCTGTGATGCGGTAGGCACGTGGCCGGGTAAACCGGGCGCCCGTTTGGTGTCACGGAACCCTGTTCACATCGTTTGGGGCTGTGAGCGAAACTACGGCCGGATCTCCTCATGGATGGAACCCGAATAGGCGATAAACCTGGACTAGAGACTTGAGTGTTTAGGTAGGTCGTGGTCTACACCCACGTCGGCTTTCGCTTGAAGTCTGCCGAGCACATGTCGTGTGCAGACGCTAAGTGGTGGAAACATGTATGAAGAAGTACACCCCTGCAGGGTTATCATCATCTATTCGGATAGCCGTGTCCGCGGAAAAGGACTTCTGGGTTGCTTATATCAGTTCATAGACAAGTGAAAGTGGATACTCTAAAATACGCAAGATAAGCGTGAGTGCTATGGATGGCGTTCTCGTAGGGAGACGGGAGCGATTCCATAGTGGTGTATTGATATGGGGAATATGTGGACTCGTGTGCGCCACCTCAAAAGAGTTACTTGCAGTCGTAGTTCAGGATAGCCACCGAGTCAAAGCTGGCTTGCTGCAGTTAAACCCCACCATCCCCTTTGTTGATAATGAAGCATATGTAGTTAGTTCTGATGTAAGTCTTGCTGGGTACATTTGTACTCACGTTTGCCTATTTATGTTTTTGCAGAGAGACTTCGGTCTCGCTAGTAGTTCCGCGTGGACTTCGACGTTTAGCTTGTTACCTCAGCTACGATCTTGTGCCCTCGGCAGGATCTGGTAGATAGTCAGGCTTCTCAGCCTTTTTCATTTATAGATGTCTGTACTCAGACATGATAGCTTCCGCTTGTGCTTTGACTTGTATGCTCTGAGTGTTGGGTCAAGAGACCCATGTTTGTAATATCTCGCTCCTCGGAGCCTATTGAATAAACTACTTGAGTCGTAGAGTCATTTTGTGATGCCATGTTGTAATGCACATATCGAGCATATTGTGTGTATGTTATTGAAATGCTTGGTATGTGTGGGATCTGACCATCTAGTTGTTTATCTTTAGTAGCCTCTCTTACCGGGAAATGTCTCCTAGTGTTTCCACTGAGCCATGGTAGCTTGCTACTGCTCCGGAACACTTAGGCTGGCCGGCATGTGTCCTTCTTCGTTCCTGTGTCTGTCCCTTCGGGGAAATGTCTCGTGATGAATACCGGAGTCCTGTTAGCCTGCTACAGCCCGGTTCACCGGAGTCCTGCTAGCCCAGTGCTACAGCCTGGTTTCACTCGCTGATGACCGACACGTTCGATGCTGGGTCATGGATGCCTGTCCCTGTAAGTCTGTGCCACTTTGGGTTTACGACTAGCCATGTCAGCCCGGGCTCCTTATCATATGGATGCTAGCGACACTGTCATATACGTGTGCCAAAAGGCGCAAACGGTCCCGGGCTAAGGTAAGGCGACACCCGTGGGAATACCGTGCGTGAGGCCGCAAAGTGATATGAGGTGTTACATGCTAGATCGATGTGGCATTGAGTCGGGGTCCTGACAGCGTTGGTATCAGAGCTTGACTGCCTGTAGGATTACCAAGCCAAAATGGTCGAAGTTGAGTCTAGAAATTCTTTAGTTATATAAGGGAATTGATTGTGGGATGGAACGTAAGGCTCTTTTTACTCCCTATACCTCATGACCTTCTGATCTGAGTCATCATCTTCTCTTCTACGGGGATTAAGAACTAAGCTTTCTCTTCTTTCTATCAGGATCACGTGTTACTAATCCGAAGACTTATAAGATTGTTGGATTTAAGCTTGAGTTCAGTTTCTACTACTTCCGTATGTTAATTGTTGATCTCGAAACCTTGATATCGTGCTTCTGAGTGGTTATGCCACCATTTTTGTGAATGTCTCAAATCTTTTTGAGCATTTACAGCCGTTATGCTGTCCGAGTCATTTCAGGTTTCTAAATAGTCTGATGCAATTGCAAAATCCTTTCCCTCTGGTTTCGATGCTCCTTTATGCCAGCTCAATCACACTAATTGTTGAGTCGAGGTACTCTACTGCCTCGACCTTTATGTTGGAGTTATTACTATGACCCTAGGTGTCTTAGGGGATCATCTAGTAATTTAGCCATGTTTTGTGTCCCAGTGTGATGATTCTGGCCTTTATTCTCGGAAGCATCCCGTGATGCTACTTAGTAGTAGGTATTCTACTCCTGGGTTCTGAACCCGAGATTCACTCTACCTACTTCATGTTGATAGTAATTGCTAGTGCCTTTAGGATATTAGTAACCTTTGCGATAGTCCTTGAAGTCCGTGGTATCTTCTTCTTCCAAATACCATGAACTACTTATGGTAGATGTTTATTGGATCAAAAAAAATCACAATTAGAGTACTCTTGAGGAGTTCTCCATTCATAAATCGTGACTCTGTCAGTTCTACTTTTCTGCATGGGTTATCCGGAAGAAATATGTTGAACTTGGTTCGACATACTAATTTATGCATCCACAACTCAGAAAATTATATGTTCCTTTGAGTTGTTCTCTTTAGTTGCATTCTGACCCTCGTCTATCAATTGATAGTCAAGATTATGTGTGCATTCATTCATCGATGCCTATTACTCTTGTGGTCCGTCAAGCCATTCTATCGCAGAATGACTAGGAGAAACAAACTCCAGTACCTCTTCCATATCCAGGATTGGGTCAAAGAAGTTGTGCTCCGCAGATCAAATTGCTAATCCAGCTTTTGTTCTGTTCTACCTTGGAGTATTACCATCTTTATATCGGGATTGTTATAGGAATTGCACACCATCCTATGAACTCCTGGTACAGTGATACTTCTTGTCGTCATTAGTCATTCCTCGGTCTTCGTGTTGATGCAACCGGAATACCGACAAATGAATTGTGATGCGTGAAATCAATACGCCTAGCAACCTCGTTGCTGGGTAGTTAAAAGACAATAATTTTATTCCTAGTGTGTTGGTTATCGAATCATCATTCTAAGATTGATCGTGCTACCTAGTCCATTCTCCTGGTTCACTCCTCGATCGATGAGTTGGGATTATTTCAAATTCTTGCTCTATTGATCATATCGTCTTGCCCTGAAAAGCAAGATTGTTCTCGAGCTTAGTAACATACCGGTGGCTCGTGATTTTCTGAATATCTTCTCAGAGGTATTACCAGGTTGTCACCTGACCGCTATGTTGAGCTCGTGATCAAGTTGGTTTCTTGTGAACCATCCCTCTCCAAGAATCGGTGTTAGTTATCCCTGAGCTAGTTGGTTAAGCTAGACAACAACTTGGAGAGTTGGAAGATAAAAGCTTGTCTGACTTAGTTCGTTCCAAAGGGATATTCTTGTGTAGTGTGTGTTGAAGAAAGATGATATCTTCATCGATTGGTCCCTGTGATCAGTTGCTGGACCTATTGTCTTATCAACCCTTTGATTTGAGTGTGGGCTATCGTCAAATCAAGTCAGAACCAATGATGTTCGTAATGTTGTCTTACTCGTGGTTGATCCCTCGAGCATACATCTTTATATCCTTTGGGGCTGACCAATGCTATCACCGTGCTCACACGATGGTGGAAGTCCAGTGATATGGTAATTCCGATGAGTTGTTGTTGAGCCCATTGACAACATTCTTATCTCCTCCATGATGTTGTTGAACATTAAGTTAGTGTTGGAAACTTTTGAAAGCATTTTCTTCATGCCCCGATCATGAAGTATATGTTTGGATAAAAGAAGTGACTTCCTTTGATTCACGTGCATTTGATGTAAGTTGCCGACGTGAATTCGAGAAAGCATGTTTTTGCCTCCTCCGGAACCATCCCAAGTCAGTTATGCACGTGCGAAGTATTCTGTGGTTTGATAGACTGATCATCTTCATTCCATATGTGTATCCTAGCACATCAAGCCACCGGCTGATTTGTTCAAGGAGAAGGAGTATCTTCATAAGAGCTAATCTGGACTTATGAAAGAACATCGATATCCTCGCTGATGGTTCCCAACCAGAACTCGGTAGTGTTTTATTGTAAGACTACCAGGTGGGCATGCTTGTCTGGGACAACGTGTTCACATGTTTGTAGCAGAACCAGCTCATGTTTTGGAGCTTGCTATCGTAGTTCATCTCCCAAGAATCCCGCAACGTCATCTCGTCAATTTGTGTTGCAAACTTCCGTTTTTCTTCCTAGACTCGATGAGTCTGGAATATCCTGACACCAACCAGATCTGAATCTCAGGCAGATATGATGGTTGGAATATTTCCCAAGAATTATAATATTGGTCGCGCGATAACCGGTAAAGTGGATGTCGTGGCCAACACACCCAGCCGGAAGACCTGTTATTATAATATCTTGATTGATGAAGTTGGCCACCTCCCCATAAGGATTTCGTAGGGTTTACCTCCCTAGTTGTTCCTTATGGATTCTTGTGCTCCCGAAGTCCGACCTTTTTACTTGATGTTCTAGATATCAAACCATTTCTATGAATGGGTTACACTAGCACATCAAGGAGAACATTAGAAGCGGAGTGCTAAATGTCTCTCGGTCGATCATCCAGATTTTGTTTCCTTGGCCTCGCTAAGGTGAAATCTGAGAAGGTGTTATCTTCCTTTGCATCTGCATCATCCATCATTAGCCATCATGGTAGTATGTTGTGTTGTCAGCACCCTTGACACGGATGTTGATAAAACCTTGATGATTATGGAAATGCTCAAGTTCTTGAGAGCACGCACAAGCGCTAGGTGTTATCATCGACACTAATTGGGATGCTCTCAGTTCCCTCGGTAATGCTATGACCTTCTCAAACAGTGAATTCACTCTCTATTGTTGGGTTCTTCCCCAGTTACCAGAATCATTCCCAGCAATTGCATTTTGTTCCCAGCTTGCACCACCAATGTGCCATTCTACCATGGGTCTCTTCCATTTCCGGTGATAAGTAAAATCATCCATTACGTTGTCTTCAACAAGGTAATCCACATCATCCAAGTCCGAGTATGCCATTCTACCGACCCCCTCCAAATGATCGCTCGAGAATTGCCTTAGGCTGGTTTAAAGAGTTTCAATGATCTCTGAATCAAAGGTAATTCTTTTGCCACTTAAGGGGAGATATCTACGAGTCACGGTTTCGAAGGTGTCTCGTTGTGGTATCATGGCAACTCAACTCCTCGCTACGTTGACAACCGATTACCACCTTCTTAAGTGTGGAATTATTGTCCACCTAGTGAACCTCCGTCATCCGTTTCTTCCACCCCTCTTGATGTGTATCTCGTGTCTCACCCGAGAGATGGTTCTATGTCTCATTCCGGGAGTTAATCCTGAGTTGTTCGATCTTCGAGAAGACCGATCCTTCCAGAGTTTTCCTTTCCTCTTCTTGTCATGAATAGCTGAAGATCTCAGAGCAAGACGACAAGACAAAGATGGTGTTCAAATCAACGTTCATTTGAAGTGCAACCTGGATCGTGAAGATTGTGCTAGTTTGCGTTCCCCTTTCACCTTACCCTACGCTTGAATCTCGAGACGAGATTCTTGTTTAGTGGGGGTGAGTTGTCACATCCCTAGCTTCAGGCATTGCTCTAGGTTAACTTCATGTGTGCATCATGTCTATATTTTTGAAACTTGAATTGAGGAATATTGGAAGCCTCAAAACCCTAAATAAAAGAGGGGCAAAAACCCTAGAAATCTCATTCATTGCTCCAAAAGGCTCTTCTTAAATGTTTGATAAATTTTGGTAAGGGTTCTGGTCCCAACCAAAATATTGAACATTTTTAAGGATTTATTTTTGGGACTTTGAATTTAAATCTTTAGCTATTTGAATTTGAATTATATTCATATAATTAGAATATAATTTCAAATACCCCTGAAATATTTTATGAGCTTTTTGGAAAAGTCCATCTAGCAACATAAAATATTCAGAGGATATTTGGCACTGTTTTGAATTTGTTTAAATTTGAAAACAGTGGCAAAGAAAAAAAAAGGAAAACAAAACAGAACAGAAATAAAAATAAAAAGAACAGAGTCTTACCTGGGCCTTACCTGGCTGGCCCAGTGGACAACCCAGCCCACTGGCCTGGTGCCAGTCGTCCTCTACCTCTGCCAGTAGGCAGAGGAGGGAGACAGCGCACGCGCGCGCCGTGGCGACACGCCACCTCCCTGCCTGCCTGCGTCCCTCGCCACCGCGACGCCTCGGGCTTTCTCCTCGGCGCCGCCTCGAACACCTGGACCCCCTCACTCGTTCCCTTCGTCTCTCCTTCGCCTCTCCCTCTCGCACACCCGAACGCCTCCGCCGCCGCCGTTTGCAACCACCGCAACCACAGCCACTCCCTCGCCCCCTCTCTGCGTACCCGAGCTCCGCCCTGACCCCGTGGAGCTACCCACCGACGCATGCGATCAGAGGAAGCTGAAATCGACTGGAGCATCATCGTCTTCACCTCCGGTGCCCGGAGATCGACTCCACCGATTCGGCGCGTCCAGAGCCTCCCCGGCCCCGCCGTCTGCACCGTCTGACTCGCCGTGAGCCACTTACCTTATCCCCTAACTCCTTGTGCTCGCCCCCGTGCTTTAGCGCCGTTCCCCGCGAGCACCGAGCTCCGGCCGCCGCCGAAGTCGACGCTGCGCTCGACTCAGGCCACGTCTCACCCTCCCGATGCTACCAGTGGATGCGCGCAAGTGCCAGCAAGCTAACGCCGCCACCAGCTCGTCCTCTTGTGCACCATAGCGCTAAGCCGCCGAAACCGTAGCTCCGGCCGCCGCCGTTCTGGTCGCCGCCGTCGACCCCGGCCTCCCTGTGCCCAGCTGCGTGCGCCCCTAGACGCGCGGGAGCACGGGCTTCCTCCTGATGCCCTCAGGGTGCCCAACCGCAGCCGTAGCACCGTCCTGACCAACTCCGGCGAGGTCTCGCCGTCGCCGTGGTCGCCGGCGTCACTCGCCGACGTGGCCACTTAGTTAGGGCGTAAACACCCCGCTAATCACCCACTACAGCCACTGCCAAGTGGGCCCTCGTGCCTAATTAACTAGTTTAACCTCTCTGTTTAGATTAGTACTAATTTTGTGGGCCCCATAGGTCAGTTTGACCTGGCCCCGTCACACTTTGACCGACCCCACACGTCGGAGTTGACCAGGCTGATGTGTCCGTTGACTGGGCCCACCTGCCAGCGACCTAAACGAGCCCTAAGTCACTGACTAATGGGACCCCCTGGTCAGGTTTGACCCGGGGCAGCCCTGTTGACTTGCTGATGCAAGCATGACGCACTGCTGATGTCATAAAGTATTTTCTGGATTTAATTATATTCAGGAAATTCCAGAAAATAGCTAAAACTTCAATAAATCATAGAAAATTAACCGTAACTCCAAATGAAATAAATTATATATGAAAAATTATCAGAAAAATTCAAGGAATCCATCTGTACCATTTTCATGCATGTTAGAACAACTTATAGCTGCTGTTTAGCACAAATAAATTAAAGGGCATTTAAATAATCACATATGGAGTTTGAATTTGAATCTTGTATTCAAACCAACTTCATTTAACTTGTTGCTAGATGCATTAGCCCAAAACACATTCATTTTGCTATGTCATGATCATGCATCATATTGTGCATTGCATTGATTGTGTTTCCTTCTGTGTTGCCGGTATTTGTCCCCTCTCGATAGACGTGATACCGAGGATGTGATCGTTGACACTGATGAAGACTCAATGTTATCTTCAGAAGTGCCAGGCAAGCAAAACCCCCTTGTTCATTCCGATACAATCCTACTCTCTCGCTCCTGCTCTCTTTTACTGCATTAGGACAACACCGATTCATCTGTTACTTGCTGCGGTAGCTGAACCCCTTTATCCTCTGCATGACCTGTCATTCCACAGTAAATAGATGAAACCCACTAGCATGAGTAGGAGTTGTTTGAGCCCTGTTGTGCCTACTCATTCATGTTTGTTTGTCATGCCTGTTACTGCTTAGAGTTGAGTCAGGTCTGATTCATCGGGGATGAATCAGAGGCGTGTGAACATGTCCTACTGTGTGTGAGCTAAGTGTGTGAACACGATTTGGTAAAGGTAGCGGTGAGAGGCCATGTAGGAGTACATGGTGGGTTGTCTCATTGTAGCCGTCCTCAGGAACTGAGTTCTGTGTTTGTGATCCATGATTCAGCTACTACCATACATTGGGCCCTGAAATATGACCCCGCTCGACTTCTTATTCACCCTTGTCCTCTGTCCAGGAGTTGCAAGTAGTTTCTGGTGTTTGTAGTATGCTGGAGGCCGTGGACAGCGCTGACCGTAGGGGTGGGCTGTGATACGGTAGGCACGTGGCCGGGTAAACCGGGCGCCCGTTTGGTGTCACGGAACCCTGTTCACATCGTTTGGGGCTGTGAGCGAAACTCCGGCCGGATCTCCTCATGGATGGAACCCGAATAGGCGATAAACCTGGACTAGAGACTTGAGTGTTTAGGTAGGTCGTGGTCTACACCCACGTCGGCTTTCGCTTGAAGTCTGCCGAGCACATGTCGTGTGCAGACGCTAAGTGGTGAAAACATGTATGAAGAAGTACACCCCTGCAGGGTTAATATGATCTATTCGAATAGCCGTGTCCGCGGAAAAGGACTTCTGGGTTGCTTATATCAGTTCATAGACAAGTGAAAGTGGATACTCTAAAATACGCAAGATAAGCGTGAGTGCTATGGATGGCGTTCTCGTAGGGAGACGGGAGCGATTCCATAGTGGTGTATTGATATGGGGAATATGTGGACTCGTGTGCGCCACCTCAAAAGAGTTACTTGCAGTCGTAGTTCAGGATAGCCACCGAGTCAAAGCTGGCTTGCTGCAGTTAAACCCCACCATCCCCTTTGTTGATAATGAAGCATATGCAGTTAGTTCTGATGTAAGTCTTGCTGGGTACATTTGTACTCACGTTTGCCTATTTATGTTTTTGCAGAGAGACTTCGGTCTCGCTAGTAGTTCCGCGTGGACTTCGACGTTTAGCTTGTTACCTCAGCTACGATCTTGTGCCCTCGGCAGGATCTGGTAGATAGTCAGGCTTCTCAGCCTTTTTCATTTATAGATGTCTGTACTCAGACATGATAGCTTCCGCTTGTGCTTTGACTTGTATGCTCTGAGTGTTGGGTCATGAGACCCATGTTTGTAATATCTCGCTCCTCGGAGCCTATTGAATAAACTACTTGAGTCGTAGAGTCATTTTGTGATGCCATGTTGTAATGCACATATCGAGCATATTGTGTGTATGTTATTGAAATGCTTGGTATGTGTGGGATCTGACCATCTAGTTGTTTATCTTTAGTAGCCTCTCTTACCGGGAAATGTCTCCTAGTGTTTCCACTGAGCCATGGTAGCTTGCTACTGCTCCGGAACACTTAGGCTGGCCGGCATGTGTCCTTCTTCGTTCCTGTGTCTGTCCCTTCGGGAAAATGTCTCGTGATGAATACCGGAGTCCTGTTAGCCTGCTACAGCCCGGTTCACCGGAGTCCTGCTAGCCCAGTGCTACAGCCTGGTTTCACTCGCTGATGACCGACACGTTCGATGCTGGGTCATGGATGCCTGTCCCTGTAAGTCTGTGCCACTTTGGGTTTACGACTAGCCATGTCAGCCCGGGCTCCTTATCATATGGATGCTAGCGACACTGTCATATACGTGTGCCAAAAGGCGCAAACGGTCCCGGGCTAAGGTAAGGCGACACCCGTGGGAATACCGTGCGTGAGGCCGCAAAGTGATATGAGGTGTTACATGCTAGATCGATGTGGCATTGAGTCGGGGTCCTGACAGGACTCACGGGAAGATATCACAACACAACTCTAAAACATAAATAAGTCATACAAGCATCATAATACAAGCCAGGGGCCTCGAGGGCTCGAATACAAGTGCTCGATCATAGACGAGTCAGCGGAAGCAACAATATCTGAGTACAGACATAAGTTAAACAAGTTTGCCTTAAGAAGGCTAGCACAAACTGGGATACAGATCGAAAGAAGCGTAGGCCTCCTGCCTGGGATCCTCCTAACTACTCTTGATCGTCGTCAGCGGCCTGCACGTAGTAGGCACCTACATTGTAGTAGTCATCGTCGACGGTGGCGTCTGGCTCCTGGACTCCAGCATCTGGTTGCGACAACCAGAAAGAAAGGAAAGGGGGAAAAAGGGGGGAGAAAGCAACCGTGAGTACTCATCCAAAGTACTCGCAAGCAAGGAACTACACTACATATGCATGGGTATATGTGTAAGGAGGCCATATCGGTGGACTGAACTACAGAATGCCAGAATAAGAGGGGGATAGCTAGTCCTATGGAAGACTACGCTTCTGGCAGCCTCCGTCTCGCAGCATGTAGAAGAGAGTAGATTGAAGTCCTCCAAGTAGCATCTCCAAGTAGCATCTCCAAGTAGCATCTCCAGTAGCATCTCCAGTAGCATCGCATAGCATAATCCTACCCGGCGATCCTCCCCTCGTCACCCTGTGGAAAAGCGATCACCGGGTTGTCTGTGGAACTTGTAAGGGTGTGTTTTATTAAGTATCCGATTCTAGTTGTCATAAGGTCAAGGTACAACTCCAATTCGTCCTGTTACCGAAGATCACGGCTATTCGAATAGATTAACTTCCCTGCAGGGGTGCACCAACTTACCCAACACGCTTGATCCCATTTGGCCGGACACACTTTCCTGGGTCATGCCCGGCCTCGGAAGATCAACACGTCGCAGCCCCACCTAGGCACAACAGAGAGGCCAGCACGCCGGTCTAAACCTAAGCGCGTAGGGGTCTGGGCCCATCGCCCTGAGCACACCTGCACGTTGCGTGGGCGGCCGAAAGCAGACCTAGCCTAGCAGGCATTCCAGTCCAATCCGGCGCGCGCCGCTCCGTCGCTGATGTCTGAAGTGCTTCGGCTGATACCACGACGCCGGGATACCCATAACTACTCCCACGTAGATGGTTAGTGCGTATAGGCTCGTAGCCAACTCAGATCAAATACCAAGATCTTGTTAAGCGTGTTAAATATCCGCGAACGCCGAACAGGGCCAGGCCCACCTCTCTCCTAGGTGGTCTCAACCTGCCCTGTCGCTCCGCCACAAAGTAACAATTGGGGGCCGTCGGGAACCCAGGCCCACCTCTACCGGGATGGAGCCACCTGTCCTTTCAGCCCCTCATCAGAATCACTTGCGGGTACTCATCGAGCTGACCCGACTTTAGTCACCATCTGTATAGTATGTATGTATGTATAGTATATACCCGTGATCACCTCCCGAGTGATCACGACCCAATAGTATAGCAAGGCAGACTGACAAGAATGTAGGGCCAATAATGATAAACTAGCATACTGTACTAAGCATCTAGGATTGCGGGTAAGGTATCAATGACTGTAGCAACAATGACAGGCTATGCATCAGAATAGGATTAACGGAAAGCAGTAACATGCTACACTACTCTAATGCAAGCAGTATAGAGGAGAATAGGCGATATCTGGTGATCAAGGGGGGGGGGGGCTTGCCTGGTTGCTCTGGCAAGAGAGAGGGGTCGTCAACTCCGTAGTCGAATTGGGCAGCAGCGGCGTCGGTCTCGTAGTCTACCGAAGAGAAGAGGGGGGAAGAAATAATAAATACAGTGCAAACATAAGCAAGACGACGCAAGACATGACAAAGAGCGGTGCTAGGTGTGTCCTAACGCAGTATGAGGTGATGCCAGCGAAGGGGGAAAACATCCAGGAAAGTATTCCCGGTGTTCCGTGTTTTCGGGCAGAGGAGCCGGTGGGGGAAAGTTGCGAGTTTGATATGTTAGGGGTGTGTGGCGGACGAACGGGCTGCGTATCCGGGTTCGTCTCGTCGTTCTGAGCAACTTTCATGTTGAAAATATTTTAATCCGAGTTACGGATTAAAAGATATGATTTGCTAAAGATTTTATTAATTTCTAGGATTTAATTAATTATCTAATTAATTCGAAAATGATTTAATGACATCAGCATGATGTCATGCTGACATCAGCAGTCAACAGAGTTGACTGGTCAACCTGACCAGTGGGTCCCACTGGTCAGAGACACATGTTAATTATCCAAATTTAATATAATCTAATCAGAATTAATTAGGGGTGGGCCCCACTGTCATACTAATTAACTAACCGGTTAATTAGACAACTAATGTTTAATTAGCCTAGTTAGTTGTTTAGTTTAATTAAACAAAATTAATTAAGTTAATTATTTCTCTAATTAATTAATTAATTATTTTTATTTTTATAAATTCATTCAGGGGGGTGGGGGCCCCTTGTCATTGGCCCAGGGGGCCTAGTGGGTTTGCAGGCGCTGCGGCTATCGTGGGTGCGGGCGCTGGGCGTCGGCGCCCGACTGGGCGAGCGCCCAGATCAACAGGCAGGGGGGCAGCCACGGGCGTGGCCGCCGGCGGCCACGACGCCGGCCAAGGGAACGGAGGGCGGCGCCACGGGAGGCGGAGACGTCGTTCAGCGCGGCAAGGCCGCGCGCGAGAGGAGGAGAGCGGGGCGGTCAGAGCATGCGGGAGCAGGCGGGGAGGCGACGGCTCACAGGGGGCCGGTCGAGGA
>NC_057813.1:159121645-159127024 GCF_018294505.1 Triticum aestivum
TGGGGATCGGGTGAGGGTTAGGGTTCGGGGGAGGTGGCCTCGTAGGCCAGAGGCGAAGTGGCCGGCTGGCTAGCTGGGCCGGTAGGCCCAGCGGGGGGGTGCTTTTTTTCTGTTTTAATTTTATTACCCTAATTGTTTTAGTTTTGTAAAACATATAGTTAGCACCTAAATTACTAATAGTATTTATACCACTGCCACAATTATTCTTGTAGTTATAAAAAGTAGTTTTTAATAATTTAATTATTTAAGAGACGTTTAAATTATTGTTTCAGCGACTGCTCCTATTATCTAATGCACTTAAACATTGTATGTTAATTTGGATCCACCACCATAATCATCTATGATTTATTTGCTACACTTTGAACATTTTAGATTTGACTTTTCAAAACTTCTACCGTTTGACTAGATTTTGAATTTGAATTTGAAACGGTTTCGAACTAACACGAGATTAACAACGGTAATCATGGTGACATGGCCTCATTACCAGAGGGTTACTGTAGCTTGATTACCCGGGCGTCACAATTAAAGTAGTACAAAATTTCTTTCACATAACGAGCATCGAGGGTTTTAGGAGGTTCCCCATCTCCATGAGTAGCATCTACACCTAATTTTTTTAGTATTTCGTGTTTCATATCCATAACTAATGATAAAGAACAACTAAGAACAGCAAATAAAAGTTACTTAGTGATAAAGAAAACAAGCACACATGAGAATATTCACCCCACGCTATGACTCCCCGGCAACGGCATCAGAAAAAGGTCTTGATAACCCACAATTGTAGGGGATAGTTGTAGCCTCTTTCGATAAGTAAGAGTGTCGAACCCAACGAGGAGCTAAAGGTAGAACAACTACTCTCTCAAGTCCTATCGGCCACTGATACGACTCTACGCACGCTTGACGTTCGCTTTACATAGAACAAGTATGAAACTAGAAGTACTTTGTAGGTGTGATAGGATAGGTTTGCAAGATAATAAAGAACACGTAAATAAAAAGTAGGGGCTGTTTAGGTAAAGATGCAATAAAGTAAATATAGCGAGTGTGGAAAAGTGGTGGTAGGAGTTATGAAAGTGTCCCTAAGCAATTGACTACGTTACTAGACCGATAGCAAGTTTTATGTGGGAGAGGCATAAGCTAACATACTTTCTCTTCTTGGATCATATGAACTTATGATTGGAACTCTAGCAAGCGTCCGCAACTACTAAAGATTCATTAAGGTAAAACTCAACCATAGCATTAAAGCATCAAGTCCCCTTTATCTCGTATGCAACAATCCCCTTACTCGGGTTTATGCTTCTGTCACTCAAGCAACCCACCATAAAAGAATCTTGAACGTATTGCAACACCCTACAACGGGTATCCCTCACGCTTGCGCGACACGGAGGGCACAATAGGACAACAACATAACCACAAGCAAATTAAGTCAATCATAGCAATTCATCAACCACCAATAGGACAACGAAAATCTACTCACACATCATAGGATGGCAACACATCATTGGATAATAATATGAAGCATAAAGCACCATGTACAAGTAGAGAGTATAGCGGGTTGCGGGAGAGTGGACCGCTGAATATAGATGGGGGAAGGTGATGGAGATGTTGGTGAAGATGATGGAGGTGTTGGTGAAGATCGCGGTGATGATGATGGCCCCCGGTGTTCCGGCGCCACCAGAAGCAAGGGGGAGGGAGCCCCCCCTTCTTCTTCTTCTTCTTCCTTGACCTTCTCCCTAGATGGGAGAAGGGTTTCCCCTCTGGTCCTTGGTTACCATGGCGTGGGAGGGGCGAGAGCCCCTCCGAGATTTGATCTACCTCTCTATTTCTCCGTTCTGTAATCCTTCCCCTTCATCGTTTCTTTTATATCCGGAGATCCGTAACTCCGATTGGGGTGAATCTTTCGCCCAGATTTTTCTCGTAAAATTAGCTTTCTTGCGGCAAAAGAAGAGCGTCAACCGCCTTATGGGCGGGCAGCCCACGAGAGTCCAGGGCGCGCCTAGGGGGGAGCGCGCCCCCTGTCTCGTGGCCACCTCGGACGCCATTTTGCGTTGATTCTTCCTCCAGAAAATCCCAAATATTCCAAAATAATTCTCCGTCCATTTTTATCCCGTTTGGATTCCGTTTGATATTGGGTTTCTGCAAAACCTAAAACATGCAACAGACAGGAACTGGCCCTGGGCACTGAATCAATATGTTAGTCCCAAAATATAGTATAAAAATTTGCTAAAAGTATATGAAAGTTGAATAATATTGGCATGGAACAATCAAAAATTATAGATACGACGGAGACGTATCAGGGCACCGCGCTATACATGGCTAGGGGGCTATGGAAGGTCGGAATTCCCCTCAAGATCAAAATCTTTATGTGGCAAATGTTCCCCAACCATCTATCGACCTCGGATAACATGGCCAAATGAAACGGGCCGGTGGACAGAACATGTGCCATTTGAGGTTTAGGGGAAAATGCAAATCATGTGTTCTTCGGTTGTTTTCTTGCTAGATTTGCGAGCGCAGTTAGGGATTCGTTCAAGCAAAATTGGAACCCTCAGTCTAGCGATGACCTTCTTACCTTTCTTTTGGCACAGAGGGGGCCAATGCAAGGGTAGTCTGGCGATGCGTACGGGCGTTGCTATGGTCACTTTGGTCGGCCCGGAACAAAATTACGACAGAACACAAGTTCCCAGCTCACCCAGCTGATATTATATTCAAATGTCACATTTTCTTACAGGCTTGGGCGCCGACACGAACTGCATGAACGGGATCATGGAGCAGATCAAGCTGACTATGGTGAAGGCGCGACAAAGAGATGTGACAACTTGAGTGTTTTGCGTTGAACATTATGCTATGCTCCGCCTTTGTGATCGCAAACTGCATGTTGCTCTCTAACGTTGCTTTATCTTAGCTTATTCCGGGACCTGGGGCCCGGTGATCTTCTGATTTCTTGGTTTGTAAGGTTTAAACTATGTGTGGATGCTGCCTTGTGGCTTTATTAATTTAAAGTCGGACACTTCTAGCCTTTACGTTCCAAAAAAACCACTGGAGCATGCAATGTTCTTGTTTGCTTTAGTTTTTTTAAAAATTGTGAGAAAATTTTAAAATGTCAACATATTTTAAAACACTAAGACTTTTTGGGAAAACTTGAATATTTTTTGGAATTCTGAACAGTTTCTAGGAAATGTGAACATTATTTTAAATTCGGAACATTTTTTGCAATCGGGAATGCTTTTATGAAAACATGATTAAAAAAAGGACATTTCTGGAAACACAATCAATTTTTGAAAATTCTCAAAAATTATGAAAACACAGTATTTTTTTGAATTTTTGGACAAATTTGGAAAATGTGAATATTTTTAATATCCAAAATAATTTTTGTAAACATATTTTTTTGAATTTCAGAAGAAAATTTAACACATGGACAGTATTTGAATTCCATGTTTTTTTGAAAATATAAAAATTATTTGAAGTTACCAACTAATTTTTCTAAATGTGAATATTTTCCTAAATTCTGAACATTTTTTAAAAGGAAACTTTCTAATAAATGAGGAAATTAAAGAAAACCAACAAAAGAAATAGTAAGAAAAAAAATTGAATAGGACCTGAACCGGTTAGGAACCTTCTAGAAGGTTTCCAAAAGCAAGTTCTATAGAACACTGAATGGGCCGCCCAGTTAGTCCCTCCTAAACAAAGTTCTGTAGAACGGAAGAAAAATGCAGCAAATAGGATTTGCTCAACTACGACTTCGGCATATCCTATTTGGCGCCTACAGCGCCTGTTACAGGCATAAATGTTACAGGGATGCACCCTCCGCACTGGGCTGGCCCCATTTTATCTTTTGTGTTAAATTTTTTTAAAAGGGTGCGTGTGCCATGTTCGAACTCAAGAATTTTCTGTTCAAAGCATTCCATAGTAGCCACTACGAAAATTCATTCATTTGAGCTATCTTACTTCTTTTTTTCCTTTTATACACTTTTCAGTTCATGGAACATTATTTTCTTGCCCTTCTTCTTTTTTCATTTCTTTTATTTTCCTTAAATGCGCGAACTTTTTTTCAAAAATGATGATTTTTTCCAAAGTCGTTTTACTTTTTTTGATGATTTTTTTTGAAATTTCAATGATATTTCTTTGAAAATTGAGGAAATTTTTTAATTCGATGATTTTTTCTTCTAGAATTGATGAACTACTTTGAAATTAGATGAACTTTTTTTAAAGTTGATGAACTTTTTTTCAAATTCATGAACTTTTGTTCCAAATTTGTTGAACTTTTTCCAGAAATGATAAACTTGTTTTCAAGTTCGCTAATTTTTCTAAATTGATGATTTTTTTAATTTGTGATTTTTTAAATTCTTGAATTGTTTTCAAATTTTGATGAACTTTTTCCATGAAAAACAACTTTTACAAATCGTTTTCAAATAATTTAATAATCTAAGCGGATAAATAGCGAGGCTACAATGGGTCTTAAAAAGTTCGTTGTGGTATCCATCACTAGAATTCATAAGCTCTGGTGGTTAGAGCATCTACAACCGGACCCCCTACTCTCTCCCTAAACGTTTGAAACGCCTGTCTGGTCAGTGCTCGGTTAGAAAAGAGTGATCCAACCGGACCCCTCATTTTACCGCTAAACTTCCGGACTGACCGGCTTACCTCAAATCCATCTCAAATATGGGGCGAGTATGAGCGGGTCCGGTCATGCGCAGGCACTCTCCCCCACATCATAGGCAGCACCCTAGTCCCATATGCAGGCATCAGACCCTCCTATCTCATCGCTCTTTCGTCGTCGACATGGATGTGTGGCATGCACACGTCGAGGAGGCGGCACCTCGCGGCGGCAATGACGTGGGGAGACTAGACGGTTGCAGCATGCACTACAAAAAAAGACACATCCGTGACATTTTGGGCCGAATGAATTTTTTTTCTGTCATACATATGACACTTCGATGACGATAATTGTGACAGAACCCGGTATCATCATAGATTTGGTGGGCTCCTACTTCTATGACAAAAAATCATGATAGAAAATGGGCTTTTCGTCCTGGGCGGGCCGGAGATGCAGCTGCATGACATTCTTTGGGCCGTCCATGACAGAAAAAACCGTGGTAGAAGCGAGGGGTAGGCAAATTTCGGGGAGTTGCCGGTTACGGTGGGAGGTCGGGGGCCGAGTGATGCGAGTTTCTCTCGTACACGTACGCACGTGTGTGCGAGGCGTTGGCTCTAACTGAACCTGAGCGAGGCGTTGGGCTCTAACTGAACCCGAGCAATTGCACTGCAGGCTACGCGTTACTAAACCCGAGCAATCGATTGATGGCTGTTAACTGAACCCGATGGAGTGATTCCTTCGCTACTGCTGCTAACTGAAGCTGATCGATTGGATGAACAGTGAGCGTTGCG
>NC_057813.1:159127244-159128091 GCF_018294505.1 Triticum aestivum
CGGTAGCCCGTCGAGGCTGGAGGAGGTCGACGGTGGAGATGAATAATATCCCGTGGAGTCCCGTTTTGCGGTATGACACACCCCTCCCGATGAACAGGACTCCTATTTCGATCGTAGGAGGTCCGTTTCCTCCGTTTTGTGGTACGCCACACCCCTCCTGATCAACATGACCCCCGTTTCGACCATAGGAGGTCTGTTTCGTCCGTTTTGCGGTACGCCACACCCCTCCCGATCAATAGGACCCCCATTTCGACCATAGGAGGTCCGTTTCCTTCGTTTTGCGGTACGCCACACCCCTCCCAATCAACAGGACCCCGTTCCGAACGTGGCCGGTCGAACACAAGGCCGTTTCCTCCGTTCTGCGGTACGCCAGGCCTCGTTTCCATCGCCTGTTCCGTCCAAGCCAGTTGGCTCCCATGCGTTCCGTTGCCTCCAATGAACACGACGCATTCTGTTGCCTCCCCATGAACACGACGCATTCCGTTGCCTCCCCATGAACATGACGCATTCCGTTGCCATCCCATGAACACGAGCCCTTGCCGTACGTATGCGCGACTAGGCGTTCCAGACCCCGCCCGTATGTACACATACGTGGCCGTATTTTCTTTCTTGCACCCTGGCCGCTGTACGTACGTGTACATGCTACGTGCGCGCCTCTACTACGGCACGTGTGCGCCTCTACATCGACCAGTATGTACGTACATGTTCGCGACCAGGATGACAATGCTACGTACGCTTCGACCAGGTGGGTCCCGACTGTTAGGCACTTCCTTGCCTGTGAAGATGTAGCTGGTGGGTCCCAGCAGGCAGGGGGGCGAATCGTTTTTTTTTTGCCCGGACGCACTTC
>NC_057813.1:159128399-159130814 GCF_018294505.1 Triticum aestivum
AGCCAGGGGGGCGAATCGTTTTTTTTTCGGACGCACTTCCTTGCGTGCGAAGGTGTAGCTGGTGGGTCCTAGCAGTGAGGGGGGGATTGTTTTTTTTCGGACGCACTTCCCTGCGTGCAAAGATGTAGCTGGTGGGTCCCAGCAGTTAGGGGGGCGAATCTTTTTCCCGAACGCACTTCCTTGCGTGCGAAGATGTAGCTCGTGGGTCTCAGCAGTCAGGGGGCGAATCATTTTTTTCATGAAATACGGTGGCCCGTCCTGTGGGTCCCCGCTGTCAGGTGGAGGAATAATTATTTTGCGAGTAATTAGGAGGCACTTCCTTGCGGCTGCCGTGGACCCAGCTGTCAGCCTCTCCATGTATAGTCCACATCCGATGGAAGTCGTTCCTTGACCACGTTGACCACACTGCGCCGAGAGCACCACGGCGGTGGACGACAGCGAGGCCTAGGAAGGGGATGACGCAGAGCCGGGGAAGACGCGACAGTGGATGCACACGCGGAGAGGAGTACGAGGGTTCACTGGTTCGGCTGCGCTGCCGTCGCAGCAGAATAACAGGGGGTGTGGGTGAGTGGAGGGATGGCCTGGCCAGCGGTGGGAGTAGTAGGGGCGGTGAGGCCTCCGCGGCAGCATAGCTGTCCACGGGAGGCAGGAGCAGGCGGCACGACCGGCGCTGCTTTGGGCGGCTGGAGCAAGAAGACCAGAGGTTGAAGAAGCACGACGGCCATTGGATGGACATCGTACGGTCACTTCAGCTAGAATCGTTTATATTGGCTAAGTTGACAAAGCCCTTGGTACGCCAACTTAGTAGGCCCACAGGTCAGCTTCTGAAACGGTGCGCCCCAGATGTCAGGGGGAGGAATCATTTTTTGGGCGGGTGAAGCTAGAATATCTGAGATTGAATAAGAAGCACGGCATCCGTTGGATGGGCATCCAACGACCACTGCTGCTAGAACCGTGTGTTGACTATAAGTTAACAAAGCCTTGCATACGCGTCAACTCTATTTTTTTAGGGGACGCGTCAACTTAGTAAGGCCAGAAGTGTGTGGCAGAGAACTTATAGCCCATTTGAGATTTGTAAGAATGTGTAGCCCATTTTTGAATTCTAATGGAATTTACTACAGCCCATTTACACTTTGTTAAAAGTACAGCCCATTTCAACCAACCGTTCAAAACAAAATTCAATAAAATTTCCCACATTTTGATGGGATCCGAATATTTTTATTCCGAAATTTCTAGTCAGATTAAATACAATTTCAATATAAATTTATATTACGTAAAAATCCAACGAAACATTGCGCTCGCAACAATTAGTGAAATTAATATTTTCAATATCCAAAAATAATATTTTATAAAGTAATCACTGTTTGGTGCATTTTTTATAGTTACTATCCAGTTTTTATAATTACATCCCATTTATTATTTCTTAAAGCCCATTTTCTTGTTAAGCCTAATGCATCCCTCCTAGGAAAGATTTGCAGCCCAGCGGGGTGGAGAATAACAACTTGACCTTGCGTGGGTATTCCTAAAAAAAGTATAGCTGGGCTAGCCATTTTCAGCTTGAAAAAAATTAATATCTAGGCTGGATATCTGGCCTGGGCTAGACGGGCCACAGCCCGCCCAGTTAATACCTGCAGTGATGTTTTCGTTGTTGTTCAGAAGAGAAAAATTAATATCTGGGGTAAACATCGAAAAACTCTGCAGTGCTCACACCTCAAAAACACAAATGCTGCTCAAGTTGCTTGGTCCCAGCTGTCGGCCGCTTTTTGTGCAATTCTCTCATTTATTGACTACTCCCTCCTTTCCGGTTTATAATGCTCAATTCAAAAATCTCACCAATCAAGGTAGATGACGAGTGGTGGAATACTTTTTGCAGTTTTACAAAAGCACCTAATTAATGCTCCTGTTATCCTAAAAAAATATGTTTATTAATGCATTAATTGCAATGCATGCATGCATAAAGTACATGCATTGGTCAATTTTCTCTTAATACTTCCATGCAATGATTTAATGCACCTTGGAATCTGAACATGTGATGGAAAACAACCAAATTGAGCCTTATAAAATGGAAAAACTAAAATTTTGAGATAAGCCCTATAAACCGGAAAGGAGGGAGTACATAGGTTGACAATGGTGTGGGACCGTGATGTTAGGAAACCAGGAGGAAGCAAAATAAATTATAGTTATATATATATATAGTTATATATATATATACGTATATATATATATATGTATATAGGGTGAGTCTATTATGATAACACCCTTAAGAGTCTTATTCTGCACACCACTTTCTTATTCTGCTAACACCCCACCTAACCGACACCGATCTGACGCGCATCTGAACCGCACAGGAAAAAAGAACCCACCCCGCCGGTCCACCTCCCCCCTCCTCCCCCGATCCCCTCCACCTTCCTCCTC
>NC_057813.1:159131111-159133776 GCF_018294505.1 Triticum aestivum
GCCCCGCCTCCTCCTCCTCCCGCTCGGCGCTGCCCCACCTCCTCCTCCTCCCCGCCACCGGCTTCCCCCGTGCCGCCGCCCCACCTGCTCCCCCATGCCGTCGTCCCATCCGACCTTGCACCGCCGGGGACCCGCACAACCATGCACCGACGCCGTCCCTGTACAACGCCGCCACACGCCGGATCCGGATGGATCCATCGATCCCCGTCTTCAACACCCACATCCAGGGCCGACCAGTGGCCGGATCCGGCGAGCCCCGCCTCCACCACCCCTGGACGGATCTGGCAAAACGACCACCAACCGACCAAATCCGCATCAAGGAGAATGCGGCGCGGGGTCGCCTCCCTCTCTCTGGCGGTCGTCCTCTACTAGGTGCTGCCGGTGCCCTGCCCACCATTCACCATGACTCCCCACCTTCTTCCCGCTGCAGCATCCACTACTAGGGCGCCCTTAGCCGCACGGAGCCCACCCCGCCACCGCGCCATCTAGCGCCACCACGCGCCTCCTTCATCCAGTGGCGCCGGATCCACCCACCCGACGACTGGTGCATGGTGCAGTGCGCCTCGCCGTGCGGTGCGGTTCATACCAGTTCCCCCTCCCCTTTTTTCTTGATTTTGCATGTGCAACTCTGCCAGATTCCCGCGAGCAGTGCGCCTTGCGCCCCGGTGTGGTTCATCCCGCTGTAGCTTGTGCTGTGACTAGGAGCAGATGGCGGTTGGAGTATCCCACTTCAGCATGGCATTTCAACCATGGTGCCCTTCCTCCTCCTACCCCTCTTCCTTTCTCTGTGTGGTTTACTGCAGGCCCGTCGCCGGCTGGTGCTGCTCCTTGGGGTCGTTCACCGTGGTTCACTGAAAAAATTCTCTTGCAGTACTTGTAGAATGTTGCAGAGAGGAAATGAAGGTAGAAAATGTATGTGGATGTTGATGTGGATGAATGCTTGTGTATAATATGTAGCGTGCAAACAAAAAATGCAATTAAAGTCACCTCGTCCCTGCAGTGTATATTTCATTATTAACTCAAAAAATATATATGCAGTGCACTACGGGAAAACCAAAACTCTAGAGAAAAAAAAATGCAGTGCACTCCAGTCTTTAAAAATGTCCACTCCGAAGGACTTTGAAGTACACTTCATTTTAAAAAAATGTGTTTGCAAAAGTTTATAGTGTGTTCGTTCAAGAAGTTTAAATAGAGTAGTGGGGTTCACTTTTGAGAGGGCTTGCGGCTCATTTTCAAGAGCGTTGTGGTTTACTTGGACCCAAAGTAAAAATGGAAAGAAGGCAAAATAAAAAAAGTAATGTAGTTTACTTTGGGTAGTGTTGAGGGTCACTTGCTATCGTTGTGAAGTGCAGAAAATGCAGAAAAAATGTCACGCAAATGACAGAAAACTAATGCGGTCCACTTCACAACTAATGCGGTCCACTTCTCGATACTGTTACGGTTCACTTATGTTCGACGTGAAGCGCGTTTCACTCGCTCGTCTTGAAAAATTTATGTCTAACAAAAAGAAACCATGAAGTACACTTGCCCATCTGATGCAGTGCAGGTTTTCATTCAGAAGCAGTGCGGTCGGCCGTATGATGTTGTTCATCCCGTAAGTACAAAAAAATTGTTACGAAAGAAAAAAAAAGTAATGCGGTTCACTTCTTCATAGTGTTGTGGTTCATTTACACTTGATGTGAAGTGCACTCTACTTTCTCGTTCTTGAAAAAATTACGTTTGAATAAAAGAAACCATGCAGTTCTCTTACCCGTGTGATGCAGTGCGGTTTTTGTTTGTTGCAGTGCGGTTTTCAGTCGGATGAAGTACCCACGTCGATTTGGGTGTCGCGAAAAACAGTGTCCGCATTTTGGTAAATTCGAAATTCCTCTTAAACCGTAAAGAATTAGAGAGAGTCTTCTACATGAAAGAGTTGTGTATTGTCAATATCTTTCCAACAGCGTATCATTTGAATCATTCCGACCAGTGGTGCACAATTGTTTTCCAAAAACGGCCGCTGCCACTCGTCGTCCGCTGCATAATTTTCAAAATTAACTTAAAACCGTATGGAATTTCAAAAATATTTCAACATATGAAAGTTGCGCCTCGTTCTTAGCTTTCCAACGGCGTATCACACGCCTCATTTCGACAAACGGTTCAAAAACTGGAGCGAAAACAGTACCGAAAATTTGAAAAAATTTGAAAAACACAATTCTGCGATTTAGTAAATTTGAAACTGCTCTTAAACCGTAAGGAATTAGAGAAAAATTTATATATAAAAAAGATGCCCCTCAATGATATCTATCCAACGGCGTTCATTCCAACGAGCGGTTTAGAAGAAATCACGAAAAAAGCTCGCTGCCACTCGTCATGGGCCGCACCATTTTCAAAACTGCTCTTAAACCGTGTGGAATCTCGAAAAGTGTACAACATGTCGAAGTTGCGCCTAATCCATAGCTTTTCAACGGTATATTACACGCCTCATTCCGATAAACGGTTAAAAAATTAGAGCAAAAACAGTACCAAAAAAATAACGTGTGCAGTTTTTTCCGACGAGAAGTTAGCTCGTGTGAGTACTGCAGCACACTTGGTTCAAAGAATGATGTGCGCTTGCGTTCAGCGTGCAGTGCGTAAGTGGTATGCAGAATAGTTATTCTGCTAATATTAGCAGAATAGGCCATCTGTA
>NC_057813.1:159134533-159185265 GCF_018294505.1 Triticum aestivum
TGCCCCGAGATGACCAGCACGCTGCCCCCTACAAGCATCTCCGCGCGACACTTGCGCTCCTCTCCACGTCTCGCTGCCCCTGCCCCACGACCTCATCTTCTCGACCCCCACCCCCCTTCTCCACCAAATTCCACCGCCGGAGCCCCGCTGAGGGAGTCCTGTATTAGGGGGTGTCCGGATAGCCAAACTATCATCATCGGCCGGACTCCAAGACTATGAAGATACAAGATTGAAGACTTCGTCCCGTGTCCGGATGGGACTTTCCTTGGCGTGGAAGGCAAGCTTGGCGATACGGATATGTAGATCTCCTACCATTGTAACCGACTCTATGTAACCCTAGCCCTCTCTGGTGTCTATATAAACTAGATGGCTTTAGTCCGTAGGACGAACAACAATCATACCATAGGCTAGCTTCTAGGGTTTAGCCTCCTTGATCTCGCGGTAGATCCACTCTTGTAACACACATCATCAATATTAATCAAGCAGGACGTAGGGTTTTACCTCCATCAAGAGGGCCCGAACCTGGGTAAAACATCGTGTCCCTTGTCTCCTGTTACCATCCGCCTAGACGCACAGTTCAGGACCCCCTACCAGAGATCCG
Organism: Triticum aestivum; assembly: GCF_018294505.1. NCBI lineage: Eukaryota > Viridiplantae > Streptophyta > Magnoliopsida > Poales > Poaceae > Triticum > Triticum aestivum. Next base: position 159,135,135 of record NC_057813.1, read on the forward strand.
CCGATTTTGACACCGACATTGGTGCTTTCATTGAGAGTTCCTCCGTGTCATCACCGATAGGCTCGATGGCTTCTTCGATTATCATCAACGACACAGTCCAGGGTGAGACCTTCCTCCCCGGACAGATCTTCGTATTCGACGGCTTTGCACTGCGGGCCAATTCGCTTGGCCATCTGGAGCAGATCGAAAGCTACGCCCCTGGCCGTCAGGTCAGATTTGGAAGTTTGAACTTCACGGCTGACATCCGCGGGGACTTGATCCTCGATGGATTCGAACCACAGCCGAGCGTGCCGCACTGTCGCGACGAGCATGATTTAGCTCTGCAGCCGGATAGTATCCTGGAGGCCGCACTCGAGTCCGCTCCAATCTTCAATTCGGAGCCGGCTGCGCAGATCGAGGACGGATGGCTAGACACCGCCTCGGGGGCTGCAACCTCTACGGCGATAGAGCCGAACACTGACCTTGTCCCTCATGAAGCTCGTGACTCCGAGGTGCCGGACTCCTTGCCGGACTCCGAACCTCCCGCGCCCCCTCCAATCGAATCCGATTGGGCGCCGGTCATGGAGTTTACCGTTGCGGACATCTTTCAACACTCACCTTTCGGCGACATCTTGAGCTTGCTAAAGTATCTCTCGTTATCAGGAGAGCCCTGGCCGGACTGCGGTCAGGACGGTTGGGATGCGGACGACGAAGAAATTCAAAGCCCACCCACCACCCACTTAGTAGCCACTGTCGACGATCTAACCGACATGCTAGACTACGACTCCGAAGACATCGACGGTATGGACGACGATGCCGGAGACGACCAAGAACCAGCGCCTACCGGGCACTGGAAAGCCACCTCATCATATGACATATACATGGTGGATATCCCAAAGGATGGGAATGGCGAAGGAACAACGGAGGATGACCCCTCCAAGAAACAGCCCAAGCGCCGGCGTCAGCGGCGCCGCTCTAAATCCCGCCACAGCAAGAATGAAGATTCCGGCACCGGAGATAATAACACCCCAGACAGTGCCGAAGACAACCCACTCCAGCAAGATTCAGCACAGGAGGACGGAGACGCCAGCCCTCATGAGAGAGCGGCAGAAGAAGAGGTAGAGGATTATATGCCTCCCTCCGGAGACGAGGCAAGCCTCGACGACGACGAATTCGTCGTGCCTGAGGATCCCGTTGAACAAGAGCGATTTAAACGCAGGCTTATGGCCACGGCAAACATCCTCAAGAAAAAGCAGCAACAGCTTAGAGCTAATCAAGATCTGCTAGCCAACATATGGACTGAAGTCCTCGCGGCCGAAGAGCATGAGCTCGAACGCCCCTCCAAAAGCTACCCTAAACGCAAGCTGCTCCCCCGATTAGAGGAGGAGGCGTGTGAACCTGCATCACCAGCAGACAATACAGCTGACCGACCACCTCATGGTCGCGACAGACCCTTCACTAGAACCGTACCCCGGCATCACTCGAAAAGCACAAGGCCACAGGGGAACGCTCCGGACTTGCAAGATATATTGGAGGATAAGGCAAGACAATCAAGATCGATCTATGGATTGCGTGGGCGCCCCATGATACGCGACGACAACCGTCGCGCCGGACACAGTAAGTCCGGCCGGGCCGAACAAAATAGACAAAGCTCTTTTGAGCTCCGTCGTGATATCGCCCAGTACAGAGGCGCCACACACCCACTATGCTTCACAGATGAAGTAATGGATCATCAAATCCTCGAAGGGTTTAAACCCATGAATATTGAATCTTACGATGGCACAACAGACCCCGCGGTTTGGATCGAAGACTATCTCGTCCACATCCACATGGCCCGCGGTGACAATCTTCATGCCATCAAATATCTCCCACTCAAACTTAAAGGACCAGCCCGGCATTGGCTTAACAGCTTGCCAGCAGAGTCAATCGGGAGTTGGGAAGACCTGGAAGCCTCTTTCCTCGATAACTTCCAAGGCACGTATGTGCGACCACCAGACGCTGATGACCTAAGCCACATAATTCAGCAGCCAAACGAATCAGCCAGACAATTCTGGACACGGTTCTTAACCAAGAAAAACCAAATCGTCGACTGTCTGGATGCGGAGGCCCTCGCGGACTTCAAGCATAACATCCGCGACGAGTGGCTTGCCCGACACCTGGGACAGGAAAAGCCGAAATCCATGGCAGCCCTCACATCACTCATGACCCGCTTCTGCGCGGGTGAGGACAGCTGGCTAGCATGCAGGAACAACCTCAGCAAAAATTCTGGCAGTCCGGATATCAAGGACCGTAATGGCAGGTCGCGTCGTAACAAAAACAAACGCCGCATTAACAACAATAATAGTGAAGATATAGCAGTCAATGCCGGATTCAGAGGCTCTAAACCCAGTCAGCGGAAAAAGCCATTCAAAAGAACTACTTCGGGTCCGTCCAATTTGGACCGAATACTCGACCGCTCGTGCCAGATACACGGCAACCCCGAAAAGCTAGCCAACCACACAACCAGGGACTGTTGGGTATTCAAGCAGGCAAGCAAGTTAATTGCCGAAAACAATGACAAGGGGCTGCATAGCGATGACGAGGAAGAGACCCGACCGCCGAACAATAGAGGACATAAGGGTTTCCCCCCACAAGTGCGGACGGTGAACATGATATACGCAACAAACATACCCAAAAGGGAGCGGAAGCATGCACTCAGGGATGTATATGCGATGGAGCCAGGTGCCCCGAAGTTCAATCCATGGTCCTCCTGCCCGATCACTTTTGACCGAAGGGACCACCCCACCAGCATCCGCCACGGCGGATTCGCCGCATTGGTTTTAGACCCAATCGTCGATGGATTTCACCTCACCAGAGTCCTGATGGACGGCGGCAGCAGCCTGAACCTGCTTTATCAGGATACAATGCACAAAATGGGCATAGACCCCTCAAGGATTAAACCTACCAAGACGACCTTTAAAGGCGTCATACCAGGTGTAGAAGCCAATTGTATAGGCTCAGTTACACTGGAAGTGGTCTTCGGATCCCCGGATAACTTCCGAAGCGAGGAGTTAATCTTCGACATAGTTCCGTTTCGCAGCAGCTATCATGCCCTGCTCGGACGTACCGCGTTTGCAAAGTTCAACGCGGTGCCGCACTACGCATACCTCAAGCTCAAGATGCCAGGCCCTCGAGGAGTCATCACGGTCAACGGAAACACTGAACGCTCTCTCTGAACGGAGGAACATACAGCGGCTCTCGCGGCAGAAGTACAATGCAGCCTCTTAAGGCAATTCTCGAGTCCGGCTGTTAAGCGGCCGGACACGGCTAAATGCGCCCGGAGTAACCTACAACAAGACCACCTGGCACGTTCCGAGCACGCATAGCAGTGCGGCCCCAACCCCAGCCCCTGCAAAACGTCAAGACAGGTCCTTCGCGTACACCATTACACTCTAAAGATACCATGGGCATGGGGAGAGGGGCACGACCATCATAGGCCCAGAATGCATATCAACCACAACAGGGGCTCTCAAGTGTGTCGTTCTTTTTTTCTTTTTTCTATTTATTTTTACCCACAGGACTCCGTTCGTCCGAGGCCCTGTCCAGCAGAAGACCTGCCGAACTCATGATGCAACAGCCAGGGAAGGAGAAAGGCTACAACGAATATCCAGGTGGTATCCATTACGAGCATTAAATCTGTTTTATGCACCATTCCGCAGCCTACCCCTGGAGGGGGACATGTTTAATAGTCCCATCCCTTGCTTATCGCACCATTTGTATCATTCTGCATTTACATCAGTTTTTCTTGAATAAGTAATGCAGCACCTTTTTGCTTCCAATTGCATTTCTTTATTATACATATGTTCATTTATGACATGTTGCATCCGTACATTTTGGTACGGCTAAATACACCAGGGGCTTATGTTTCCCACGTCATGGTGTGATAAGTCCGAACACTTTCACAAGTGCGGCACCCCGAACTTATAGCATTATATGCATCGGCTCCGAATCGTGTCTTGGGTCAATAGTTGGGTTTGCCCGGCTCCCATATTTTGGTACCTTACGTTCCATTGTATCGGCTAAGGTAGCACTGGGAGAACCACTGCGATTGCGCCCCAGTTGAGCTGGGCGAGCGCTTCAGTGGAGAAAGCTAAAACTGACCATCATGATGAGGCGAGAACCGGTCGCTGTTCGAGAGGTTTTTTGCGAGTCCCTAAAGACTTATGCCGCTTAGAGCAAGGAGCCAGCTTTGTCCGGCCCAGGCATGGATAGCGCCGCAAATTCGGCCTTCCGAAGACTAGGGGCTTCGCCAAAATTTAAAATTATAGAATTCTATGGCTAAGTGAGAGTGTTCAAGCACTATAAGTCCGGTTGCCTTGTTCGTTGTGTTGAGCGCCTCCCTAGATCGACCAAAAAATGGGAACAAGAGTGCTCAAGTTTATCCCGAACACCCCAGCACTCGTGGCTTGGAGGCTGAAGCCGATGACTTGCCATCTCTCAGATTTGATAAACAGCCGCACAGAAGGTAATATTTTAAATTAACAAGTGTTGCTTAGCGCATATGAACTAAGTTTTCAGCGCACAGGATAACAAAATGCGAGTCTACTCAAATATTACATCTTTGGAGCACTCACCCATAATAATGTGGGCACCCTTCAGGACACTCTTATAATACATCTCGGGCGTGCGATTCTCCTTGCCCTGCGGTGGCGGGTCCGTCACAAGCTTCTGGGCATCCATCTTGCCCCAGTGCACCTTTGCGCGGGCAAGGGCCCGACGGGCACCTTTAATACAGGCGGAAGTGCTTGATGACTTCAACCCACAGGCACACATCCACCAGCCGCCGCACCAGGCCGAAGTAGCTCCTAGGCATGGCCTCCTTAGGCCACAGCCGAACTATGAGGCCCTTCATGGCCTGTTCGGCCACCTTGTGGAGCTCGACCAGCTGCTTCAGCTGGTCGCTAAGGGGCACCAGATGTCCGGCCTTGGCATACTGAGACCAGAAGACCTTCTCCGTCGAGCTCCCCTCCTCGGCCCGATAGAACATGGCAGCATCGGACACGCTGCGAGGAAGATCTGCAAACGCTCCTGGAGAGCTCCGAATTCGGGTAAGTAACAGGTAATTAACACTCACATGCTTACTTTGCATGAAAAATGCCTTACCCGCCGCTATTTTCTTCAACGCCTCGATTTCTTGGAGGGCCTTGTGGGCTTCGGCCTTAGCGGCTTTGGCACTCTCAAGAGCCGATGCAAGCTCAGACTCTCGAGTCTTCGAGTCACGCTCCAGGCTCTCATGTTTTTCCACGAGATCCTGGAGCTCTTGCTGCACCTCCGCCACCCGCGCCTCCTGCTTCTCTCGCTCGGTGCGCTCCGCGGCCACATTACGTTCGGCCACGGCCACCGCCTCCTTCAGGGTCGCCACCTTGTTAGTGGCCCCTGCAATACCCACGTTATCCTTGTCATTCTTCTTGCAACCAAAACCCTTTTCTGTAAGGTACAATTTTAATAAGGTGTTACTCACCTTCCTTGTCCTCGAGCTGCTTCTTGACACGGCCGAGCTCGTTCTCGGAGCGCTCGAGGCTTTGCTTCAAAGCATTGACCTCCGCAGTCAATTTGGCAGAGGTCAGCAGCGCAGCCTGCAATCCCATATTAACATATTTTTTATGACTCATGCGTATATCTTTTTAGATCCTCAGTCCGGCTTTTCTTTTCGAACACCGAACCGAGCATCAGGGGCTACTGTCTATGCGGTACTATTTTACGTATATCAAAATCCTTACCTCAAAGCCTGTCAGAAGGCTGCTACAGGCTTCGGTCAGCCCGCTCTTGGCGAGCTGAACCTTCTGAATCACCGCACTCATAACAGTGTGGTGTTCCTCTTTGATGGAGGCGCCATTGAGCGCCTCCAGCAAGCTATCCAGCGCCTCCGGTTGGACGGAGGCTGCCGGCGTCACGGTCTTGCCCTTCTTACAAAGGGGCCGCCCGCCGGACTCCGGAGCCACTATGGGTTCCGGGGCCGAGTCCGGTGCAAAGTCTGGGAGGTTGTTCTGTGACACCTCCGGGGCATTAGAAAGACATTATGCGGCGAAAAGAAAAACCATGAAGTTATTCGGGAGTCCGGATACTTACGATCTCGCCAGGGGCTTGGCCCTTGGGGGCCAGTCCTTGTCGTCGTCACTGGCATTGGCGGAGCAGTCTGGGGAAAGAGTTTTTCCCTTCTTGGACCCTTCGGCCTCTCTCGTTGGGGAGGCCTTCCTTTTCTTCCCTCCCCCCACTGGGGGAGAGGCTTTCTTCTTCTCCTCCTCGCCTTTGTGAGAGGAGTCGGCCTTGGAGTCATCATCCGATAACACCTGAAAACGGGAACTCTTCCGAGTCCCCGTGGCCTTCTTCTTGGCCTTCTTCTCCGGCACCACGTGGGGTGCCGGAGCCAGCAGCCCCGTTAAGCGGGCGTCCGCTGGGTCCTCTGGCAATGGGGCCGGACAGATAGTCCGCTCGGCCTTCGCCAGCCAGTCCTGTCAAAAGAGAGAGAGTTTAGATCCCGCATAGAGTCAAACTATGGAAAACAAGCGTCCCGTAAAGGACAAAATCACTTACCTCGTCAGCCGGACGCTGCGAGCTGAATCCGCGATCTTCGATAGCGGATGCGGGAGCCTCGACGCCCTTGAATAGCACCTTCCAGACATCTTCGTACGTAGTGTCGAAGATCCCGCTCAAAGTCTGGTGTTGCGCCGGATTGAACTCCCACATGTTGAAGCCCCGTCGTTGGCACGGGAGAATCTGGCGGATGAGCATGACCTGGACTACGTTGACAAGCTTGAGCTTCTTATCCACTAGCTTTTGCATGCAGGCTTGGAATCCGGTCAGCTCCTCCGAATCACCCCATGTCCGGCCGCTCTCTTTCCAGGAGGTGAGCCGTGTGGGGATGCTAGATCTGAATTCGGGGGCTGCTGCCCATTCAGGGTCACGCGGCTCGGTGATGTAGAACCACCCCGATTGCCACCCCTTAATGGTTACCACGTAAGTGCCCTCAAGCCAAGTAACGTTGGACATCCTGCCCACCATGGCGCCTCCGCACTCCGCTTGGCTTCCCTTCACAACCTTCGGCTTGACACTGAAGGTCTTGAGCCACAAGCCGAAGTGGGGCTGGATGCAGAGGAAGGCCTCACACACGACGATAAACGCCGAGATGTTGAGGATGAAATTCGGGGCCAGATCATGGAAATCCAGGCCGTAGTAGAACATGAGCCCGCGAACAAAGGGATGAAGTGGGAATCCCAGTCCGCGGATGAAATGGGGAAGAAATACTACCCTCTCATGGGGCCTGGGGGTGGGGATGAGCTCTCCCTCGTCGGGGAGCCGATGCGCGATGTTGCTGGACAAATATCCGGCGCTGCGCAGCTTCTGGATGTGCCCCTCCATGACGGAGGAGGCCATCCACTTGCCTCCCGCTCGGGACATAGTTGGAGGAGGTTGAGGTGAGATGTGCGGACTTGGGCACTGGAGCACGAGTTCGCGGAGATGGATAAGCCAAGGAGGAAGAAGGTGCAAGTAAAAGGGTTGGATCTTTATCCCCTTATATGGGCGTACAAAAACATGTGTCCCCACCGGCCTGATAAAACTCGCTTATCTCCCAAGCGCCGCAATCAATGGCGCGGTTGGGTTACCCACGTCCGTATTGATGGGAATCCCGGAATAAGGGGAACACGATCTCTGCTTCGACAAGACGTGCCAAGGAAACCGCTTCGCTAAATACGGTGAGGTGGTACAATAAAAACAATTCAAGTAAAGGCTTGGTAGTGGTGTGACGTCACGCCACCAAATACGTCAGCAGATTGAACTTGTGTAAATATTATTCTCTCTACGGTGGTGCGTGGAATTTATTTTGCAGAACCGGACACTATCCTGGTGTTCACAATCTTCCATAAATTATTCGGAGGAGGAACCCGCCTTGCAATGCCGAAGACAATATGCACGCCGGACTCGTCGTCATTGAAGCCTGGTTCAGGGGCTACTGAGGGAGTCCTAGATTAGGGGGTGTCCGGATAGCCGAACTATCATCATCGGCCAGACTCCAAGACTATGAAGATACAATATTGAAGACTTCGTCCCGTGTCCGGATGGGACTTTCCTTGGCGTGGAAGGCAAGCTTGGCGATACGAATATGTAGATCTCCTACCATTGTAACCGTCTCTGTGTAACCCTAGCCCTCTCCGGTGTCTATATAAACCGGATGGCTTTAGTCCGTAGGACGAACAACAATCATACCATAGGCTAGCTTCTAGGGTTTAGCCTCCTTGATCTCGTGGTAGATCCACTCTTGTAACACACATCATCAATATTAATCAAGCAGGACGTAGGGTTTTACCTCCATCAAGAGGGCCCGAACCTGGGTAAAACATCGTGTCCCTTGTCTCCTGTTACCATCCGCCTAGACGCACAGTTCGAGACCCCCTACCTGAGATCCGCCGGTTTTGACACCGACACCCGCCTCCTCCTTCCGCTGCCTCCATTGGAGCCCCAACCCATCCCCGCCTCCTTCCTCCAGCACGGCAGGAGACTGTCCTCCACCACCATCCTCCATCTGCCGGCGCACCCCCAACCCCCTCCGCGCTGGCGCACCCCACGGCCATGGCGGGAACCGGCCACCACTGGCCCCGCGTGTGAGGTCTCCTCCACAGGATCCGGCCTCCTTCCTCCATCACGGCAGGAGACCCTCCTCCACCACCCTCCTCCATCTGCCGGCGCGCCCCCAGCTCCCTCCACGCCGGCGCACCCCGCGGCCATGGCGGGATCCGACCACCACTGGCCCCTGGCGAGGCCTTCTCCATAGGATCCAGCTGCCACGGCCGTCTATGCGGCTAGAAACTGACGGATCCGGCCACCAACCGCCGCTCATCCCCTTGCCCCTTCCTCGCCGTCATTCCATTCCGATGGATCCGACTCGTGCCGCTGTGCACTGCCCACCTCCTCTGCAGTTCAGTGCCACTCATGTTGTTGCTCGTCTGCGAGACCTTGGCCTCATCCCCAACCAGGATATGGTCCCCGTTGGACTAGCCTCCCCGCACCAAGCTTCTCCTCCGTCGAGCTCGCGGCAGGCCACGTGGGTGCAGTTTGCCCGTACTTCCCGACGTGGTTAGGTCGCCCCAGTGGTGCAGTGTGGTTCCCTCGCGCATGCAGTTTTAGCCCCCCTCCCCCGTGCTATTATTTGTGGAGGGCAGAGCTGTTCAGGTGGCACTCCGATGCAGCTCGGTTGCGGAAGGAAGGGCGGCGATGACCTGCAGTCATGGCGATTGAATGTCCTGGTGCTGCTCCAGCGCCCGTCTCTACTTCAGCTCCCCTGTAACTGAAGCAGTTCGCTGGAGCAACCCCCGCAGCTCTTTCCTCCTTGATCTGTAGATTGGTAACATGCCCCCTTCCATGCCGCAGCTTGTTTGAGTGGTTGTCGCTGTCCACACCACAAATCGTGGAGCCATGGTCATGTTGTCAAGTTCGCCTATATTTGTACTCCATCACACGGGCATGTGCATTACACACCGCTCCCCATCCGTGTTCAGCTCCAGCTCCCCTGGATCGAGCTCGATCATGTCGCAGTGCAGCTCACTATGCCTAAAGTTGTAGCTCGGGAATGGACGAGATGTGCAGCCGACTGTACATAATTGTGCAGCTTACTATACATAATTGTGCAGCTCGCTGGACCCTGTTTGAAGTTCTAAAAAATGTGCAGCCCCCTAGTGGTTCACTTTGTTAAAAAAAGGAGAAAGAAATCCCCACAGGAGTTCACTTCTTTCTCTAAAATGCAATTTGTTTTGTTTGTGGGACGATTGAAAAAAGTAGTTCACTCCAATTTGTGTAGCAGCTCATTACCCCTATACATGAAGTGTAATTTTTTGTGTGTGTTTCAAAAATCAGTCGATTACATCAACACATGCAGTGTGTTTGGTCCTTGGATGTGGTTCACTTTTGAGAGTGATGTTGTTCACTTGCACAAAGCGTGGAAGTGTGAAAAAAATTTGCGACAAAAAAGTAGTAATGCAGTTCACTTCCATGTATGTCGAGGTTCATTTGCACTCGTCTATGCGGTCCACTCTCGTTCATAAAAATGTTTTAAAAAAGAAAACAAAAACTCGTTTGGGAAAATTAGCGTCCAACAAAAAGGAATCATGAAGTTCGCTTGACCGTCTGATGCAGTGTGGTTTTCTGTCCGAAGTAGTGCGTTCTTCCATCGTTCATAAAAAAATGACAGCAAAAACTCACAAAAGCTCATCTGAGAAAATTTACGCCAACAAAGAAAATCATGAAGTTTGCTCGACTCTCTAATGCAGTGCGGTTTTCCATCCGAAGGAGTGCTTTATTTGGTATTTCATAAAAAAATGACAACAAAAACTCACAAAAAGCTCATCTGAGAAAATTTACGCCCGACAAAACAAATCATGAAGTTCGCTTGACTGTCTGATGCAATGCGGCTTTCCGTCCGAAGCAGTGCGTTCTTTTGTCGTTCATAAAAAATTGATGACAAAAACTCACAAAAAAGCTCATCTGATAAAATTTACACCTGATAAGACAAATTATGAAGTTCACTTGACCGTCTGTTGCAGTGCGGTTTTCAGTTTGAAGCAGTGCGTTCTTCTGTCCGATGATGATTTTGGTGTCACGAAAAAACAGAGTGTCCGCTTTTTCCTAATTTTAAAACTGCTCTTAAACCATAAAGAATTAGAGAGAGTGTTCTACATGAAAGAGTTTCGTATCGTCGATATCTTTCCAACAGTGTATCGTTTGAATCATTCCGACCAGCGGTTTGCAAAAATTTCGCCAAAAACGGTCGCTGCCACTCGTCGTCCGCCACACGATTTTCAAAATTAACTTAAAACCGTAAGGAATTTCAAAAATATTTCAATATATGAAAGTTGCGCCTCATTCGTAGCTTTCCAATGGTGTATCGCACGCCTCGTTTCGACAAACGGTTCAAAAACTGGAGCGAAAACAGTATTGAAAATTTGAAAAAAATTTAAAAAACAGAATTCCGCGATTTAGTAAATTTGAAACTGCTCTTAAACCGTAAGGAATTAGAGAAACATTTATATATGAAAAAGATGAGCCTCGATGATATCTATCGAAAGACGTATTGTTTGCTTCAGTCTGACGAGCGGTTTAGAAGAAATCGTGAAAAAATGTTCACTGCCACTCGTCATGGGCCGCACCATTTTCAAAACTGCTCTTAAACCGTGTGAAATCTCGAAAAGTGTTCAGCATGTCGAAGTTGCGCCTAATCCATAGCTTTTCAACGGTACGCCTCATTTCGATAAATGGTTAAAAAATTAGAGCAAAAACAGTACCGAAAACATAACGTGTGCAGTTTTTTCCAACGAGAAGTTCACTCATGTGAGTACTGCAGCACACTTGATTCAAAGAATGACGTGCGGTTGCGTTCAGCGTGCAGTGCGGAAGTGGTGTGCAGAATAGTTATTCTGCTAATATTAGCAGAATAGACCATATATATATATATATATATATATATATATATATATATATATATATATATAATAAGGAGACACTTGCGTATGTGAGGCTATGGACCTGGTGGGTCCCCATTGTCATCCTTTCCAAGTAAAGTCATCTCCTCGCCCGCGCACACTTTTCGCCTGAAAGAGTCAGTGCCGGCCGCCCCGCTTTCCGGTGCAGGCGATTGCTCTGCCTTCAGACGACACAAGTGTCGTCCGTCCGTCCATCTGCCACACACATTAATGATATGCGGTTGCCGAGGCGGCTACTCCGGCGTCACACGTCCGTCCCTCCGCCCGCCCACCATTGCTATATAAATTGCTGCGCCGGCCATAGCCGCAGTCATCCACATCTGTTCCCTTTCTCCTGTCCACACCACTACTGCCACCATGGCTTCCTCGCGCTCCAACGCTCTTCGGGACGGACGGACGATGGACCACAAGGAGATGGCAACCATTGGTGCCGATCGGCTGGCCGGCAGGCAGCCGGAGGACGACAACATCCCAATGGAGAACATGCTAGTGGACGATCCGGCGCCAACCCCCTCCTCCACGCCATCCTTGGCGGTGCATTGCACCATGACCATCAGCGAGGCCCGTGCCCAATAAATGGACAGGGTGAGGCAGATGTGTGAGGAGCAGTTCCGGGAGGCGCAGGCCAACGCCGCCTACAACCACCATCTCCCCCAGGAGCACCTGCAGGCGGAGGAGCAGATCGCCGTGGAGCGGGCAGAGCAGGAGGCGCTACTCGACTCGTACCGCTCCGCCCGTAAGGGCCGCCTCGAGTGCTAGCGGTACCGCATGCGGGTGGCGGAGGCTGTGGCCGCCTACAAAGAGGCTAGCAAAGAGGGCGATGAAGCGGGCGAGGCGCTGTTTGGCGAGACCGAGGACGAGGCAGAGGACAATGCCGGCTCCGACGAGTCCTTGCTCCACTGGTGTCGATGACGCACTGCTCCGCCGAGGCCCCGCGGCGCTAGCAATGAGGCAGAGGACACCGCCGGCTCCGCCGAGTCCCCGCGGTGCCAACAACGAGGTAGAGGACACCGCCGGCTCCGCCGAGGCCCCGCCCAGCCAACAACGAGGCAGAGGACATCGCCGGCTCAGCCGAGGCCCCACCCTGCCAGCAACGTGGGGGAGGATTTCCACCACTCCGCTGAGGCGCCGCCCGCCGGCAACGAGACATAGGTCATCGCCGGCTCCGCCGAGGCCCCGCCCCACTGCCAACGAGGCCGCGCCACACAGAAATCAAGGAAGAGTAGAACACGGTAGGTCGCCGCCGCTCGAGTCCAAGTAAGGCCACCGCTGGTACCCTCCGGTTGAAGCCAATCTAGGCGGGTTGACCATTGACGGCCGGTTAGCTACTTGGCAGCGACGTGGAGTCGGAGAGCTGCGCTGGAGAAGAATGCTGCTTCTACTTAAGTGCTGGTGTAGTTGGCTGACTGACACCTGGGCCCAACAGGCCACATGTCAGTTATGCAACTGCACCTGCAGTTAAGTCACTGAAGCTTCTGTTCGGCTCAGCGAGACACAGGTGGGTAGCTTCGGTTAATTAATTATACCTCCAGCGCATCCCTTTTTAGTTTTTTTAGAAAAGGAGGATGACCCCCGGCCTCTGCATCTGGGAGATGCATGCGGCCACAAACACCCCTTTTTTGTTGAAGAATGTATGAAATGTAATGAAATCCGGCATGTTTATATGAAATCCGTCCGTGTATGAATGAATTTATTTCGATTAGTTCGAATTCCTGTATCACTGGTATTGGATGAACATGCAAAACAATACGTACTAGCATTATTCCCAGGGTGATCACCATGTTTGCAGCAGTTTCACATGTACTCCCTCCGGTCCTTTCTAGTCTGCATACAAGTTTTGTCTGCAGTCAAAGTATCTCTACCTTGACCAATCTTATACAAAAAAGTATGCACTTTCACAATGTGCGAAGTAAAAATGAACAGAAGGAGTACAAAGAGTTTGAGCAGCTTTTTAGCGTTTCTGTACATTGCAATCAAACACACAGGCCTGGCAATTCATAGAGAACATTCAAAACAATTGATGATTATGCATCTCAGCAACTCACATGTCAGAGGAAATATTTACTTCACAACTAAAGAATAAAGAAAAAATTGATCGACGCTGCTAACAGCAAAGGGTGTCCCATTCGAAAATATCAAACGCATATCTTGCTAAAATCAAGGAGCAAAATTTGACAAGGTTGTCCCATTCCAAAATATCAAATGCCTACGATTGTGGAATGGGCAGGGTTTGCCATCAGTTCGGACATTGACATGGCACCTTGTGCTAAATAAACCAGCTATTCTTTTTGTGCAGTTCCACCAAAATCAACCAAATTCGCGCGTAACTTGTATGATTTCGCCCTTATATGTTGCAACGCCTTGAACTTATGGGCACCTCCTTTCTTGTGGTGGAAATGAATGATTCGATGTATTCATGAACATTTTGTGCAGTTCCCATTGAAATCAAGCTGAGCACCCCTGTTTGCACAAATACAAAAAAGTGATTAGTATAAAGCAAACTGTACTATGAATTGACAGTTTCAACAGGCACATACATGGTCCATGTAGAGCACACGTTTCAAAAAATGGAACTCACCAGAAAGAATCCTAGTACAACATTGTACTCGCGCATCACAGAAAAAAATGGAGATTTGTCAGTCCTTCTGAGTTGAAGTTAGTTTGGTCTTGTGGGAAGTAATGTAACCATCCTTCAACTGCTCCTTCTGATGAGAAGATATACAGGGCTTCTTCATCCTGGCATAATCGGAACTAGTCACTTCACGTACTCTATATTCTTCTTCAGAGGAAGATGATCCTATTGTGCAAAGACAAGAGGACTACTAAATGCTAGCATCCCTGTTTGCTCGAAAAAAGGAAAGGAAATATTTAAAACAACACAGACGAAGCACTTGTCAAGGACAATACCACTTTTTCATGACAGTATCTAAATAGTAGCACAACACCAATAGAGATGACAAAGCTCAATCATATGGATGAAATCAGTGGGCGAGTACCAACATTTGTTAGGAGGCTGATTGTGTAGAGCATACAGATGAAGAACTTCTCCGGAACTATCTGTCGCTATCTATGGGGGTGGCCATGCTTTCTATATACTCCTCGATTAGTTTTATGTTTCCAACATCTTCTTGTGCAGTTCCACTAAAATATATGGTACCTTCAAAGATCCCTGTTTGCACAAGTAGAGATAATTACGTATGGCATCAAATCAGTGGCAAAACAATTGCTCTTTCCAGCCATAGCAATAAATTAAGATGCAAAACTATATCATTACTTGTGTCATCATAGTTCCAGTGCTTCATTACATCACTGGGAGTTGATTTTTGTTATTCTTCCGCTTGTTCTTCCCCTTCATCACTTGGTTCAATAACAGACAAGCTTCGCCTTCAATGTAATATTTGGCATGTCAATTAGGGAGCACAAGTATAGTACTAAACTTAATTTTCTAATGAAAGTAGCAAAATACAGGACAACAGTTGTCAAATATCCTTATCTTACCTCAATGGGTTATTACGGTGCACATACAGATCGGAAGTCTTGTCTCCATTTGTGCAGTTCACTAAAATCAAGAAACATTATCATACAAGTAGCACAACATATGAAAGCACACTTCAGAATCATGTGAAAGAAGGCTAGTACTGACCTCGCATGATGCTGAATTCAAACAACTCACAAGAAGAAGATCTGGACCAAATTCGCCTTAACGGATAGGAAGTAAGATCTCCTCTTGTGCAGTTCCACTAAGATCAAGCAATCAAGCAATGTTGTCGGTGTGACATTTTGGTTGAACTGCACAAAACACTCTTAAAACAAAAGTGTTTTGTGCAGTGCAACAAAAGGTCACAATGGCAACAAGGTGAAGTAGATAACCCTGTTTACACAGAGGTGCAAAGGAAACAATTAGTGGTCAATAATGGTGGATGACACAGAAGCCAACAAAAAGAATCATCTACCTTATCTAAATGGGAAAGAAAGCAAGACAGTAGCATTTCTCAAACGGTGGCATTGATTAATATTAACATAGAGATTATATTAACAATAAAATTCGTTAAACATGTAATTTGCTTTTAACTGTGGCATTGCATCAATTTTCCAGCGGCATTATTAGAGGGTGTTTGTTTACAGGGACATTTTGGTGTAGGGACTAAAAAAACTCTGTGTCAGTCACATCTAAACCAAATAGGAGGGACTTTTAGGGACTAAAAGTGGGCATTTGGGACTAAAAAAAGAAGACCCTGAGGGAGTCTTTTTGGGACTTTTTCCAACAGTTGCCCCTGCCACGCATCGCACCTTGTTTCTATTAGTTCATTACTAGGGGTAACATGGTCTTTTAGCATGTCATTTAATAACCTCTAGTCCATGTTTTGTCCCTGGAACCAAGCAGGTAGGGACTATGGAGTTTTTAACCAAACATGGCCTTAGATTAACAACAGCTAATGAGTTGCACGGGACAGTGGACGCACCAGCACCATGTGCATCTACCAATGTACTGTGGTCATGCACAGTCTGTTGCAACAAAGAACAAAAACCAAGGAGCATATTTGTGTTGGTCCCATTTTTTTTTATCTTTAGACACCTTTCCCTATGTGAGCGCAGCAAATCTAGTCCTGCTCAAACTATACAGCCTTGTCCCTTCCTTTCCTTTTTGAACTAGTACTTTCGCCCCTTCCTTTCCTCTTTCAACCACGTCCTAGATTTATGCGATACAACTTTCCCCACTACTTTCCCCCATTCATTTCCTCTTTGAAGCACGTCATAGATTCATGCTATACAACTTTCCCCCTTCATTTCCTCTTTGGACCACGTCCTAGATTCATGCTATATACAACTTTTCCCACTACTTTCTCCCTGTCAGAGTAAATGACCACGGGTAGCCTAGCCGGCTCCCCCTAGCTCTTCAAAAAAATAGCAGGCCGATCGAGCCTTCAAGCACCAAAGACACGGGGCCGCCTTCCCCCGGCCGGCTATCCCACAAGACGACTACAGGAAGGCGGCCCGACCCTAAGACCCTCATAAAGAAAGCCATGAGAGGGTCGACTCCAATAAACCGGCTACGAGATGACCGACTCCAAGAAGCCGCCCCTCGATAGGCGGCCAGGATCGTGCCCTCAAAGTCTGCACCCACATAATGGAGATGGGACGGGGCGTGGCAACAGTGAAGCCTACCACCCCCGAATCCCGGAGCACGCATGGCCATAGTACGCCGTACGAGGCAGCCACGACCCGTCCGGCGGGGCACTGTTGCCATGCTGACCATGATGCCACCCACGACAGGCTGTCAGTACGGCCCGCAGGCGGCGGGCCCCTTCAGTCAGAGAGACACCCGAAGGCGGCCATGCTTCCCCTAGTCGGCCAGGGGCGTAGCCGTCCCTCCCCAGCTGGCTCGCTCCCTCCCTCAAAGTATGCGTACCATTAAGGAGACAAGACGAGGCAAGGCTACAGTGAGAGCCCGCCAGGTGGCGGCCCTGTAGCCATGCTTACCTCGACAAAGCCCTCGTCATCAAAGGTGAGGCAACAGTAACTATCCCCCAACAAGATACCGAAGCGGTGGGGCCGGCCTGTCGGCCCAGAGGCCGGCAGCCGGCGGGACCCACCAGTCGGTGGGCCCCAGCGGTCGGCGGAGAAGCCGGCGAGCATAGACACTGATGGCTAGGGCCCACCCCAGCCGGATTACCATTGTACCCCTGGGGGGTAGGCCTATATAAACCCCCCAGGGCACCCATGCAAAGGGTTGGACTCTGATAGTTTTAGACACAACTTTGAGAGGAGAAGAGAGCTAGCCTTGCCCTTTCTTCCTCCTCTCGCCAAACAGCTCAAGGAGCCTCTTGTAGCCACTTGTTGATCTAGTGATCATGCGGAGACCCCGCAGAATAGGACTAGGGGTGTTATCTCCACGGAGAGCCCCAAACCTGGGTAAGATTCGTCGGCGTTCATGTCTTCGCCTTATCCCGTTTCCAGGCACCGGCGATGTCTTATTGGCTCCCACAATGATAAGCCACCCGTTGGTATATGTCGCACCTACCACCCGACATTTGGCGTCAACCATGGGGCCAGGTGCACCGTCGTCCGGAGACCTACTCTGGATGGGAACCCTTTTCCTCCCCCGCGAGCGTAGCCAGCCCGGAACGCCTGATGGCGCTTGCCCTGATGCGCTGCAAGGCGTCGACGACGCCTGCGCGGCGAGCTGCCTCGCCAATCTCCTTGGCAAGGCTCGCATCTCCGACGAGCCCGCGTCCGACGCGGGCACTGGCTGCCCCGAGAGCCGCCTCGTCAGCCTCCTCGACCAACTCCACGTCTCTGGCGAGCCTGCTGTGGATTTGGAGTCGGTTGGCTCCACCGACCCGATGCTTGTCGACTCCGACACGACATCACTCGACGCTTTCCCCACCAACCTGGTGGTCTTCGATGATCCTCTCCCTCGAGCCGATAGCTGCGGCAACACCGTCACGGAGGTGCTGGCCATTAGCCACGGTGTCACCTCTGGCGAGAACGCCCACGACGCCCTGCAAGCAATGTTGCATGACCTGTCCACCCCCATCCCGGCCGACGCCGACGCCGAGGCGCTGGAGGCACGCTGCCTTGCCCTCATTGCGGAGGGCCAGAAGATAGCCACCATGAGATGCCTCACTGAGGCTCACAAGTGCGAGGTCGACTGCGCCGCCTTTGGTACGCTGCCTCCCGATGGACCGAGCCGGACCGGCGTCATCAAGAAGCGCGGCGCGGCCATCACCGACATGCTGGGAGCAGACCACCTAGTCTACGCCATGCCTCTCGAGAACCTATGCGCCGCCCAGTCGATCGTGGACGAGCTTCATGGACTGGGAGCCGACGAGCTCCCATACATGACCAGACGCATCCAGCAGCTGATCGATGCGGCCCCAGAGCGGCATGAAGCGGGCATCCGCGCTGGAAGCCCCCCCCCCCACGCCGAGAGCACGGCGCAACGTCACGGACGCCGACTGCGGGCGGCGCCCGTGCAAGACAAGAAAAGGAGCCGGCTGCTAGTCGCAGACGGACTCGAATCACCATCGAGCGCGACGCAGAAGGCCCTCCCTCGAGCTGTGGAGCGGCGAGGCGATCCGCCTCCTCCTCCGCCTTGTGGGGAGAGATACCCCACCCCGCCACCTGTCACGCATCCGACTCTCAGCGGCTGACTAGGCCGCCCCGAAGGAGTCGGCGAGAATGACGCCCGCCATCGGATCGACCGCCTAGCGCGATCCCTGGCATTAGAAGAAGAATACGATGTCGGCCCGCCTTGCTTTGGCCCCTGCATCCGCGACGAGCCCTTCCCCAAAGGGTTCTCGCTCCCAAGAGACACGCCCAAGTACAACGGGTCCGTGAAGCCGGAAGATTGGTTGATCGATTACTCTACCGCAGTTCATATAGCAAACGGCAACAGTCGTGTTTCTGTGAAATATGTTCCCCTCATGCTCCAAGGCACGGCGCGCACCTAGCTCAACAACCTCAAGCCTTACAGCATCAACAGCTGGCTAGACTTCACAGAAGCCTTCATTCGCAACTTCACCAGCACCTAGAAACGGGCTGCCAAGCCCAGACAACTCTCCTTGTGTGTTCAAGGGCCCAATGAATCAACCCGCGACTACCTCACGCGTTGGGCCGAGCTCCGCAATTCCTGCGAGGGGGTGCACGAGGTTCAAGCCATAGAGTACTTCACTGCCGGGTGCCGAGAAGGCACCTTCCTCAAGCACCAGCTCCTTTGTGACGAGCCGACTACCCTCGATGAGCTGCAGGTCCTAGCAGACAAGTACGCCACGGCCGACTCTTCAATGAAGACCGAGCTCCGAGTAGATGCCTCCGGGAAGGTGCTCGCTCGGGCTCCCAAGGCACCGGCTGGAGACTTGAGCCAACGCCGTACCAGAATGACAACAAGCACAAGGCTGCTATGCCGCCTTCCACCAGCCGGCAGGTGACCACAGTCGAAGACAAACAACCCGAAGGGCCGCCCGCGCCCAAGAAGCAGAAGGGTGGGAGGCCGACTTGGCAGCCGACTTTCTCCTACGAGCAAGCCCTAGATGCCCCCTGCAAGTTCCACAGCAGCGCGAAGGCCTCCAACCACACGACTCGGAAATGCCATTGGCTCACGCGAATCTCCAAGGGTGAAGGGCTGGTGCCGCTTCCGCCTGCTGGTCACCCGCCTCCGGCCCCTCAGCAGCCGGCCGCTCGGCCAGCGGTTGGGGCTGTTCAAGACGAGTTCCTTGACGAACATGCCGCCTATGTCGTCTTTACAAGCCAGCCTGAAGACCGGTGCAGCCGGCGCTGACAGCACCAAGAAGTCAAGGCGGTCGCCTCCAACAACCCCGAGTTCATGCACTGGTCGCAGAAACCTATCTGCTGGAGCCAAACCGATCACCTTGAGCTGATGCCGTCTCCCGGATCCTATGCATTGGTTTTGGACGCCACCCTCGCGACAGAAAGGCGAGCTGCCTAATTCTCCCACGTATTGATAGATGGCGGGAGCAACATCAACATACTGTACCATGACACCATGGAGAAGCTGAACATCAGGACGAAGCAGCTCATGCCCAGTCGGACCGTGTTCCACGGAATCGTACCCGGCCTGTCCTGCTCACCAATTGGCAAGATCAAGATAGATGTTCTCTTTGGGGACAAAGATCATTTCCGCCGAGAAGCAATATGGTTTGAAGTGGTGGATCTGGAGAGCCCTTACCACACACTGCTTGGCCGACCTACTCTGGCCAAGTTCATGGCTGTGCCCCACTACGCCTATCTCAAGATGAAGATGCCGAGTTCCAAGGGCATCATTACCGTAGCCGGAGACTACAAGAAATCCTCTGAGTGTGCGGCAGCCAGTAGCCGGCTGTCCGAGTCCCTCGTAATTGCTGAAGAGAAGAAGATGCTGGATCGAGTCATGGCCATGGCCGGCAAGCAGCCGGTCCTGTCCCCCGACCCCAAGGAATGTGATGCTCAAGGTTCTTTCCAGCCGGCCAAAGAGAAAAAGAAGATACCTCTGGACCCGGAGCACCCGGAGAGGTACGCTGTCATGGGCACCGGCTTCGACAGCAAATAGGAAAGCGAGCTCGTCGATTTCCTCCCTGAGAATCGAGACATCTTCGCATGGTGTTCCGACGGATTTTGCCGAGCACAAGCTACATGTCCGATCTGACGCCAAGCCGGTCAAGCAGCCCTTGCGCCGCCTGTCAGAAGAGAAGAGAAGGGTAGTCGGAGAATAAATAGCCCGGCTTCTAGCAGCCGGCTTCATTATGGAGGTGTTCTTCCCGTAGTGGCTTGCCAACCCGGTCCTGGTGTTGAAGAAGAACAAGCAGTAGCGCATGAGCATTGACTACACCAGCCTCAACAAAGCCTGCCCTAAAGATCCTTTTGCTCTGCCAAGGATTGATCAAGTGATAGACTCCATAGCCGGATGTGAGCTGTTGAGCTTCTTGGATGCATACTCGGGCTACCACCAGATAAAATTGGACCCAGCTGACCGCATGAAGACCGCCTTCATCACACCGTTCGGAGCTTTCTACTACCTGACTATGACATTCGGCTTGAGAAATGCCGGTGCCACTTTTCAGCGTTGCATGCAGAAATGCCTCCTCAAGCAACTCGGCAGGAATGCCCACGTCTATGTAGACGATATTGTGGTGAAGATGGAGAAGCGCGGCACCTTGCTGGAAGACCTCAGAGAGACATTTGAAAACTTGCGCCGGTTTCAGATCAAGCTCAATCCCGAGAAATGCGTGTTCGAAGTACCAGCTGGCCAGCTTCTAGGTTTCCTGGTCTCCAAATGCGGCATCGAATGACACCCGGTCAAGGTCAAGGCCGTAGAGAGAATGAAGATTCCTACCAAGCTACAAGACGTCCAAAAGTTTACTGGATACCTGGCCTCCCTCAACTGCTTCATCAGCCGGCTCGGAGAGAAGGCTCTCCCCCTCTACCGACTCATGAAGAAATCCACTCACTTCGAGTGGAATGACCAGGTAGACCAAGCTTTCCACAAGCTAAAGAAGATGCTCTCCACGCCGCCTGTCTTGGCGGCACCGACCGAGAAAGAGCCCATGCTCCTCTACATTGCCGCCACTAGCCGGGTGGTCAGCACCGTTATCGTGGTTCAATGCCCAGAAGAAGGCCAAGCATAGTTAGTCCAGAGGCCGGTATATTATCTGAGTGAAGTGCTATCCACCTCGAAGCAGAACTACTCACACTATCAGAAGATGTGCTATGGCGTGTACTTTGCCACCAAGAAGCTCAAGCCCTACTTTCAAGAGCACCCCATCATGGTCGTATGCACTGCCCCGCTCGCCGAGATCATCGGCAGCCGGGATGCATCCGGCCGAGTGGAAAAATTGGCCATTGCGCTGGCTCCCTATACAATATTATACCAGCCTCACACCGCCATCAAGTCCCAGGCATTGGCCGACTTCCTTGTCGATTGGGCTGAGACCCAGTACCTGCCGTCAGCCCCCGAATCAACTCATTGGCGGATGCACTTCGACGGATCCAAGATGCGCACTAGCTTGGGAGCCGGCATCGTCCTCACCTTTCCCAAGGGCGACAAGCTCAGATACACATTTCAAATTCATTTTGCCGCCTCCAACAATGTGGCCGAGTATGAGGCGCTCATACACGGGCTCCGGCTAGCCAAAGAACTCGTCATCCGCCGGATCCTGTGCTATGGCGACTCGGATTTGATAGTCCAGCAATCATCTGGCGACTGGGACGCCAAGGACACAAACATGGCGAGCTATGCTTCCTTGTTCAGCAACTCAACGGAAATTTTGAAGGATGCAAGTTCCTCCACGTGCCACAGGCCGACAACGACCAAGCAGATGCCCTGGCACGAATAGGCTCCACCCGACAAGCCATACCAACCTGCGTCTCTCTCCAATGCCTCCTCAAGCCATCTATCAAGCCATCTCCAGAATCTGATTCCATCTTCGTGCCGCCTGACCCCGACGTAGTCTGATCCGACTTGAGAAACCAAGCAAGCAGCTCGGGGACTTTGACAGGCGGCCCGGGGACTGCCATAGTCGCACCCGGCCCGGGGACTTCACAACCCGGCTCGGGGACTATGGCAGTCGGCCCGGGGACTACATCGACACAACAGGCGGCGGCCGACTCCAACTCTTCACCACCCAGCCCACCCGCCCTGGTCGCAGTAGCTGTATTGGCAATAGAAGAAGTCACAACTCCGTCATGGGCCCAGCCCATCCTCCACTTCCTGGTAAATGGAGAGCTATCGACTGACGAAATCTCGGCAAGATAAGTCCAACGCCGAGCTGGAGAATACACAATAATGAACCGAGAGCTTGTTAGGCGCAGCGTTACTGGAGTCTTCCAGCGCTGCGTCGAGCCAGAGAAGGGCATAGCAATCCTCAAAGACATCCACCAAGGCGAATGCGGCCACCATGCGGCCTCAAGATCACTCGTCACTAAAGCCTTCTGCCATGGTTTCTTCTGGCCGACTGCTTTGGACGACGCCAAGGAGTTAGTCAAACACTCAAAGGGTGCCAAGTCTTCGGCTCCAAGCAACACCTGCCGGCTTCTGCGCTCAAGACCATCCCCCTCACCTGGGCTTTTTTTGTCTGGGGACTGGACATGGTGGGCCCATTCAAGACGGCGCGCGGCGGCATGACACACCTGCTCGTCGCTGTGGACAAATTTACCAAGTGGATTGAAGCAAAGCCGATCAAGAAACTGAATGGGCCGACTACCATGACATTCATCGCAGATATTACGACCCGGTATGGCATACCACACAGCATCATCACCGACAACGGCACACATTTTGCCTAGGGTGCACTGGCACATTTCTGCACGACACAGGGCATCCGACTGGACTTAGCGTCCGTTGCTCACCCGCAGTCAAACGGCCAAGTCGAGCGAGCAAACGGCCTCATCCTCTCCGGCATCAAGCCCCGCTTGGTCGTACCACTGGAGTGTTCGGCCGGCTGTTGGCTCGACGAGCTACCGGCCATCCTCTGGAGCTTGCGCACTACCCC
Organism: Triticum aestivum; assembly: GCF_018294505.1. Lineage (NCBI taxonomy): Eukaryota > Viridiplantae > Streptophyta > Magnoliopsida > Poales > Poaceae > Triticum > Triticum aestivum. The sequence goes on from NC_057813.1 coordinate 159,158,611, forward strand.
GAACAAGTCAACCGGCTTCACCCCTTTCTTCCTTGTATATCGTGCCGAGGCTGTCATCCCAACTGACATTGAGTTTGACTCACCTCGGGTCACCATGTACACGGAGGCGGCGGCCAATGAAGCGTGAGAAGACGGCATTGACCTGCTGGAAGAGGGCCGGCTGTTAGCCCTCAGTCGGTCAGCCATCTACCAGCAGGGTCTACGCCGTTATCACAGCTGGAAGGTCAAGCCAAGATCCTTCCAAGAGGGTGACCTTGTGCTCCGGCTGATCCAGCGAATAGCCGACCAGCACAAGCTCTCGGCCCCTTGGGAAGGCCCATTCGTCGTCAGCCATGCTTTAGGCAACAACTCCTACTACCTGATTGACGCGCAGAAGCCGAAGGCAGCAAGAGAGATGATTCCGGCAAGGAGTTGGAGCGACCATGGAACGCCAATCTTCTCCGAAGATTTGACAGTTAAAATGCAGTATGTACCATGCTACCTTTTGTATTAAGTACAAGACAACGGGGCCCCCAAGGAGTACTCGGGGACTACCCTCTTTTATCTATGAATGATGAATATCATGCCTATGGTTATGTTATTACATTCGTTTTCTCGTCCGGCACCGGGTTCGATCAGTCGGCCCGGGGACTTGCCGCCTTTCGTTATATTTAAGTTCTACCTGCAGTCAGACAAGTAGTGTGCCGGCACCCAAGCCCTCTCTTGTCGAAAGTCGCAGCTCGAAGAATCGACTGTCCGACTGGCAAAGAGCCGAAGGCATGAAAGGATGCCCACATGAAAAACGGCTAAGGACTAACGAACTTAGATAACACAAGGAAGCCTCCCCCCTGCCAACCGGCTGCCAGAGCAGCCGGCTGGCCGGCTTCCCTTCTTACCTTGCCACAATCCAAGAAAGCTCGAGTACTTGTCCTCCCAGATGGCCAAGTCCTTCCCCAGCTAAAGACTGCAGAGCAGCTGTCCGGCTGGGAAGGCGGCAACCAAGGGAGGGCGGCAAAGGAAACATCCAAAGGATGAAAAGCAAGTATGAATGGAAGCCAAACACATGCATGATTATATTTACACAAAAGGCCTTCAGAAGGCCAGCATTCAACATAGTTTGAATACACCCCCAGTGGGTGGAACTACACAAAATTAATAAAAAATATTGAAAGAGTAATGGGCAGGAAAGCAAGGACGGCGAGTCAGGCCAGGGGAGCAACATGCGAGTCGGGCAGGTTGGTGGTGACGGCAGTCTTAGCTGGAGGAGTGGCCGACTTGCGAGTCTCGGCTTGCTCATCGCCTGCTGCACGCGGCGCGCTCGCACGTGCCTTGTTGCTAGAGGCACGATCAGGTTGAGGCTGGCCGGTCGCTCCACCGTCTAGCACGACATCCTCACCATCCTCCTCCTCCTCCTCCTCTTTGCCCTTGTCGCTGCAGTCGATCTCCTCCGCCGAGTCTTCCCCTTCTGCCGGGTTCAGCCCGAACCACTCCTCCAGTTGAACGACGCCGTCTTCATTCACCTCAGGGGCAAAGGCGCTGGTGTTGGTGAAGTCGGCGATCGCCGAGGCACGCTGGATGATAGCCGGCCACACCGCCTCCAGCTCCTCGTTAGCCTCCTGCCGCCAGGTGCGCAGCTGGGCCAAATTCAGCCCAGGATACCAAGCCCGGACGAATTCTAGCGCCTGTCGGGCGACAGACTGAGCTGCAGAAGCCTTCCAGGCCTCGAAGCGGCCGACTGCTACCTCCAGCCAGTCGGCAGTCCGACTGGGGGTGCGGGGAACCACCTCGCCGGGCCAGAGGGCGGCCAGCACCTATTCCCTGGCACGCTGAAGACAGCAGAGCATGCGGTAAGCCGGCTGGAGGCAAGCCTGAATCGCCAGAAGCTGCTCTTCAAGCGTCCAGTTGGCACCCAGTGCGATCTCAACCCCAGCCTGCCGTCGGGCCTCGCGATGAGCTTCGATGGCTTGGTTGGTGGCAACGGAGTAACTGGGGAAGTATTCTGCACAAAGAAGAAAGAAGTAGAACAAATCAGAAGACAGACCATATGACAGGGGGGTGAGCAAAGGGACGAAGAGGAAGGAGGCTTACCGTCGATCAAATCTTCAATCCGGCTATAACCTTCGCTCAGTGCATGCCTTGCCTCGGCCCAGCTTGCCGCTTCGGTCTCATATTTGGCTTTGAGGGCGGCCTCACTGTCCTGCGCCGTCTTCAGGGCCACCTTGTGGTTCTCCTCCTGGTCGGCCAGCTTCTTGGCCAGGTGATCACGTTCCTGAACCAAGGCGTTGAACTCGGCCTCCTTGGCGTGAAGGGCAGTCTGGGCCACACCTAGCTGCTCCCTCAAGACGGCATTGGCCCCTGCAGATATGCAGAAGCAAAAAGCAATAAGGAAGAAGTCGTCAGGGAAGATCCGACCCGACTCCTCAGCAGTCGGCCCGAATCTCGGGGACTACACCCAGTGGGTGCGCTGACGCGCCCCCACATGAGATAAAAAATTAAGCACTTACTCTGGCTTTCGGTCAGATCGGTGGTCTTCTGATTCATCTCCCGGGCCTGGGAGTTGAAGTTAGCAGCATGGAGGTTGTGATAGTTCTGCAAACAGGACGAAGATGCGAATAAGAACAAGATATTAATCAAAGTCTGCTAAGAAGTTCCAAGCCGCCTGCTTAGCAGCCGACTCGGAACTCGGGGATTACACCCAGTGGGTGCGCTGACGCGCCCCCACAGAAGAAATCAAGAGCGATTAGCAAAAAGCGAGAAGACTCACCCGAATGGCCGACCGTGTCGCAAGAAACTCTTGGGTATACTGCTTTAGCGTTGCAGCCTGGGACTGGAGCCGGCTCCGGACATTCTGCGCCACTACGTTCAGCACGGCCGTCCCACCGCCCGGCGTCCACCCTGGCGAGTTGACGCTGGCCGTCTCCAGGTCATGCGACAACGAGCTAGAGCCACAGCCCTCTGCGGGTCCGGCTCTGAAGTCGCCTTCCCTGCGCGCCGACGAGTCGGTGATAGGATCACAAGATCCGCCCTCATAGTCGGCTCGTCTCCAGCTGGCTGCTTAGGCGGTGCCTTAGGCCGGCCGCCTTGGCCCGTCCCGGCCGACGATGGCGGCACCGCCTCTCCCTCTGGGACGACTGTCTCGCCCTACTCCCTCTCCATTGCCGGCTGGTCGCGGCCGGCTTCCTCTGGCGGGGGCACTGGGATATCAGGGGCCACGGTACGGAGGGGGATGATGAGTTGTGGAGGTTGGCTACGCAGGGCCTCCGCCACCCTCTCTGCGGCCGCGGCCTCCGCCTGAGCCTTGGCCGCCACGTCGGCCTGCGCCTCTGTCGACTCCTCCGTCGTCTCCTGAGCCGCCTTGGCGGCGGCCGCCCTCTGCTCCTCCGCCTCCCGCTCCTCCCGCGCCTCCCGCGCGTTCCGCTCCGTCGCCGCTTGGAGCTCGGCACAGGGGTCCATGCGGCGGGAGCTTGCTGATCCTCCCACCCCTCCGACTATGGAGGCGGCTGTAGTCTGCTCAAGAGAAAGCGGGACCCTGCTTGATAAGACAAGAAAAGGCTTAGGAGAATGTCGACCGAAGAGAAAAAAGAAAGGCGTGCGAGAATCGACACTCACGCCAAGACTGCCTGCGGCTGCTTCACCACCTTGCGGAAGCGGGCCGCCTTCGCGGCCGCCTCATCCCGCTTGGTCGCCACCGCAGAGCCCTTGGGCTTCTTCGGCCAACTACTGAAGAGGGTCGGTGCTGCCTGACGCTTCCGTGCGCCGCCTCGAGCAGCCGGTGCGGCAGATGAGCCTGCGCCTTGATGATTGGATGCCGGCTGGCGGCGCGGGATAGCTTCAGTCTCATCGTCATCGGGCCAGTCCTTGAAGCCGGCGGTGAGCCCGGAGCCGCCTGCCTCACTGTCTCCACCTACGGCGTCGTTGTCTAGGGAGGCCTCCCCCAAGTCGGGGTCGTCCAAGCCGTCCGTTGCACAGTCGAGAGCAAACTCGCGTTTCACCCCCGCGGTTCCGGCCGACGGATGAAGAAGGGGGTTCTGATTAAAAACAAGCCGACTGGTCAGAAGCCGGCCAGTGAGAACTCAACAACAAGAGAAGAAGAAAGGAAGGAAGGCTTACCACAGGCGGAGGATTGGTGCGAGAATACGGCTCCTTGCCGTACCGCCACTCCTCGGTGAGCTTGCAGTTGGCGATGTAATTCACCATGTAAGATACCTCGTTATGAGGCATCTCTTTGGTGCTCAGCTGGCTTGGGTCGAAGCGGCCGCTCATCTGGCAAATCAGGTGAGGGAGACCTTGGAGTAGGAGCACATGGCGCTCCACGAAAGCGGCTATCAGGTCGGACCCGGTCAGGGCCTCCGACTGGATCAACACCCGGAGCCAGGCGACGGCACCAGCCCCAGCCGGCGTCAGCGACCTGGCTCGGTAGGACCACGAAGGCTGCCTCCCAGCCGGCGGGCCAGCTACATAAGCCGGAAGGTTGACATAGTCGCCTTGTAGAGCGACTGTAACGCCCCGAGACCGACACTCCAGAAGACTTCCAGCTACTCCGAGTTTCGTCGTGTGATTTGTTTTGTTTGTTGCATCATTTGCATTGCATCATGCCATCATGTCATTTTTTTAAAACCTAAATAAATTGTATGGATTTTTCGATCCATTTAAATCGAGGGAACTTACATGGTGACTTCTCTTTATAACATATCCTCCAATATTAGGGAGCTATATTAAATATTTCTTTATTTCAGAAATCACCAAAACACACTTGCAAAATAATTTCGTTCCTTTTCTGCTTCAAGTTTGGTCTCCAACCTTGCCAATATTTATTTCATCATTTTCCGGAGCTCCACCAAAAATCCGAACATTTTTGGACCTTCCCAAACCTCACTTCCTATTCAAATCATTTGAATTTAAATCAAATGAGTTTGAATTTAATCTTTCGATCATGCCCACTTCTATTTTTCCTGGATCAAACTCATTTTTGTGAGTCCAAGGAAATTATCCCCTTGCGCATTTTCTTTCCCTAACCCTCCTTTTCTTTTCCTCTCTCTTTTTGCTTTTCTGTTAAAGAAAATATAAGAGAGAGAAGAGATAGGTAAGCCCAGCCAGGCCTCTGGCCATTTCCTCTCCACATGGGCCGACCCAACCGGCCTCTCCAGCCGCAGCCCACCTATCCCTCCAACCTAAGCCGGCCCAAGGCCCAGCCGGTGCCCCTCTAACCCTAGCCCGAGCGAACCCCATCTCCCCTTTCTCTCGTCTCCCTCTCCTCCCTCTCGCCGCCAGAGGAGCCCATCTCCTCGATCTTCCCCTTCCCCTCCTTTGCGCCCCATCTCTCGCTCGATCCCGCACGCAGGAGCCCCACGCCCGATCCCCATCATCGCCGTCGTGCCCCGTCCACCAGGAACCGCAGCTTGCCGCGCCCTGCTTCTCCTCCCCTTGCTCCCGCGCTCCGCCCTCGCCGAAAAAGAGAGCCAGGCCGGAGCCCCGTTGGCCTCCTCCGCGAGCTCGCCTGCCCGCACGGCCATGGCGCCGCCGGCCTCCTTGGTTCACCCACGCCCTGCTGCCGTTGCTTTTCTCGCGTGCCATCCCCGACTCATTCGCCTTGCCGTGGCCGCTCCCCTCGATCTCCTCCGTCTCGCCCCTCTCAGCCTCCTGCGCCCGTGCCCCTCCTCTGCCTCGCCTCTGTTTCCGGCTGCCGCCAGCGAGCAGCTCCGTCGGAGCTCGTCCCCGAGCGCGACCATCTCCGGCCATGGCGCCGCCCTGCTGCTCCTCGCGCACCCTTCCTCCTCTCTCCTCCACTCCTTCAGCGCATCTCGAGCAACCAGGCCGTCCCGCCTCCTCTTCCCCGATGTTGCTGCCTCGCAGGAGCATCCCGAGCCGGAGCTCATCCACGAGCAGATCAAGACGCCTTCTCCCGCTCGTCATCGACCTCGCCCTGCCTCTGTCGTTTCGCCAGATGCCGTCCCTGCTGCTGCTAGACCACCTCGGTGCCACCAGGGAGTGCCATGGCCTCCACCGAGACCCTGGGAATACCAAGAACGCCAAGTACCCCTACGAACCGTGTACGACTACCGGCGCCGAAGTCCGCGAGTACCACTACGTTTGCGATGTACATCTACACCAAGACTGGACCGACAAGTACCGCGAGAACATTTGTACCTCTACCGTCGCCGTGGATCCGACAAGTACCCCTACAACAAGTGTACCTCTACCTCGTCTTCGGAATCGCTAAGAACGTCAAGTACCCCTTCGAGATGACGAGATCGGCAAGTTCGAATGACCCCAAGTACCTCTTCGAAACGACCGAGTACTATTACCATCGGACGCTTGAACGACTACTTCCTCTACTTCCGACGACGACCGCTCCGTGAACGACTACTTCCACTACGAACGCGTTCCTCCCCGAATGCACGCTTCAAGGTATAACCCCGAGACGACGACCGCGATGAGATGCACCGTTTGCACCGTGTTCGAATTGTCACTCGTTTTCCATGCCACTAACCCGTGGGAACCCGGCAGTCGGGAGCACCCCACCATCTCTAGCATGTTGCGCACATCGGCACGCCTCCTTTTACACCGGTATCTCCATGAGTTACCGGGACCGGAATGTTGCCGTGGCACCATTTTTGTCTCGCCGCCGTGGCACCCTTTTCATTCCGCCATGGTGACCAAATGCCTCGTATCATGCTCATGTCAACATTTTCATAAAATTGCATAAAACTTGTATATGTCATCCGCATCATGATAACAACATTTAAAATGTTTAAACTTGTTGTTGCATTAAATTGCTAAATGCATATGGGGATTTACCGGATTTGTTGTTTTTATATCCGGCCCCATTTAAATTGTTTAGATGGTATAGTTTATATTATGCTTCACCTCTTGCCATGTTTAACAACAGTTAATATTGTTGGGTAGCTTAAATGAGAGATAACTAAATAATTGATGTGGTGTTCCGTCAATATGCAGCTCGTTGCATATTGAGCTCCACTTAATTTGTAGTGTTGTTTGTTGCACTTTGCCATGCCATGTTTCATTAAACCGGACATGCATCATACTTGTTTGCGCATCATGACTTGTTTATGCTTGTGTGTTTACTATGTTGTTTGTTTCTTTCCGGGTTGTTTCTCTCGTTAGCTTGGGTTTCGTTCCGGAGTTGTGAGGATTTGTTCGTCTACGACCGTTTGTCTTCTTCTTGGACTCGTTCTTCTTCCTTGCGGGATCTCACGCAAGATGATCATACCCTCGAAATCACTACTATCTTTGCTATGCTAGTTTGCTCGCTCTTTTGCTATGCCAATGCTACGATGCCTACCATTTGCTTGTCAGCCTCCCAAATTGCCGTGTCAAACCTCTAACCCACCATGTCCTAGCAAACCGTTGATTGGCTATGTTACCGCTTTGCTCAGCCCCTCTTATAGCGTTGTTAGTTGCAGGTGAAGATTGAAGTTTGTTCCTTGTTGGAACATGGAGATGTTGTTCCTTGTTGGAACATGTTTACTTGTTGGGATATCACAATATATCTTACTTAATTAATGCATCTATATACTTGGTAAAGGGTGGAAGGCTCGGCCTTATGCCTGGTGTTTTGTTCCACTCTTGCCGCCCTAGTTTCCGTCATATCGGTGTTATGTTCCCGGATTTTGCGTCCCTTACGCGGTTGGGCTATTATGGGAACCCCTTGACAGTTCGCCTTAAGTAAAGCTCTTCCAGCAATGCCCAATATTGGTTTTACCATTTGCCACCTAGCCTTTTCTTTTCCCTTGGGAGTCGCGCTCCTGAGGGTCATCATGATTTTACCCCCCCGGGCCAGTGCTCATCTGAGTGTTGGTCCAAACTAGAGTCCTGTGCAGTGCCCCCTCGGGGAAACTCGAGGTTTGGTTTTAGTTGTACGGAGCGCTCATCTGAGTGTACCCTGAGAAAGAGATATGTGCAGCTCCTATCGGGATTTGTCGGCACATTCGGGTGGTGTTGCTGGTTTAGTTTTACCCTGTCGAAATGTCTTGTTGTACCGGGATACCGAGTCTGATCGGAGTGTCTCGGGTGGAGGTCTATTCTTTCGTTGACCGTGAGAGCTTGTGATGGGCTAAGTTGGGACACCCCTGCAGGGATTTGAACTTTCGAAAGCGGTGCCCGCGATTATGGGCAGATGGGAATTTGTTAACGTCCGGTTGTAGAAAACCTAAAGTTGACCCTAATTAAAATACATCAACCGTGTGTGTAACCGTGATGGTCTCTTTCCGGCGGAGTCCGGGAAGTGAACATGGTGTTGGAGTTATGCTTGACGTAGGTTGCTATAGGATCACTTCTTGATCATACTTTTATCGACCGTGCTTTGCCTTCTCTTCTCGCTCTCATTTGCGTATGTTAGCCACCATATATGCTAGTCGCTTGCTGCAGCTCCACCTCATTACTCCATCCTTCCTATAAGCTTAAATAGTCTTGATCTCGCGGGTGCGAGATTGCTGAGTCCCCGTGGCTCACAGATACTTCCAAAACCAGTTTGCAGGTGCCTATGTTACCGAACAGGTGATGCAACCAAGCTCAAGGAGGAGCTCGATGAAGATCTTGCCCTTTGTGTTGTTTCGTTCTAGTTGATCAGTAGTGGAGCCCAGTTGGGGTCGATCAGGGACCTTTGTCGCATTTGGGGTTCTTCTTTTATTTTGGTTCCGTAGTCGGACCTTGATTTTATCTGGATGATGTAATGCTTTATTCATGTAATTGTGTGAAGTGGTGATTGTAAGCCAACTATGTATCTCTTTACCTTATGTATTACATGGGTTGTGTGAAGATTACCTCACTTGCGACATTGCTTTCAATGCGGTTATGCCTCTAAGTCGTGCTTTGACACGTGGGAGATATAGCCGCATCGAGGGCGTTACAAGTTGGTAATCAGAGCCTTCCCCGACCTTAGGAGCCCCACTGCTTGATCGTTTTTAGCGGCCGAGTTGTGTCTAGAAAAATGTTTTGAGTCCTTTAGGAATTATATATCGGAGAGTTTAGGAATTCTTTTTACTCCCCAGTCCCTTCGTCGCTCTGGTGAGGCATCATGACGTAGAGTTTTGACTCTTCTCTTCTCAAATTTCACTAAAACAATTTTTTAGGATCACGCGGGTATCTTGGAATCGTTCCGATGGTTTTATGATGAGAACATTGTCTTGGTGCCTCCTGTCAGGGGTTTTGTGGAAGTGTCCCGGGGAGTTGAGCTCTGAGGTGTTGTCATCATAATTTTATCGTTGCCATTCTGGTATACCTGAGTTTAGTACGCCGACATCGAAAATCTCTTTTATGCAGTTCGTTGGTGAGATAACCTCGACGCCACCCAGTACTGGGGTGGGAGTTCGGGAGTATTGCCATAACTTGTATAACGGATGCTTTTCGAAGGTTGAGGTAGATGGTTTCCGAAGTTTTCTTGGTTATGTGTTGAAGGATGGATACAGCTGGATGTAGGATTTGTTAGTTTGGGTGAGATATTATGCTTCCCCTGTATCCCCAACACCTGATTGCATAACCGGAAAATTTCGGGAGTTTCATAGGTGGGAAATCAAGTAGCTCTTAGGATATCTTTCCGACAGATGTATGATATGAAATTGGGGTTCGACGTCTAGTGGTCCGCCTATTCATGGTCGTTTTTACAGTGGTCTCGTTGTGTCTTAAAGAGTCCTTGGCTATGCCGACTCGGGGACGCTTCGTATGTCATGTGCACTGCCTTGTACATGATGGTGCTGTACGATCGAGCCCGTGTAGGCCCCACCACGAAAACTTCGGACGAAATCTCTATCATATGTTTGTTCTGGCTTATTTTGCAAGCCAATCCTTTGTTTTGTTTTGAGTTGTGGTATTCGAGTTGCTTCGAAGTCAAATGTTGATTCCATACCTTTTTCAAATGGTGTTCTCATATTCCTATGTGAATACTAATCCTTCTTGATCATCGAGTCTGTCTTGTCAATCCTTTTTTTTAACCGGTGTGTCTCTCCTCAAGTGGATCCGTTCACGTCAACATTTGCAAGATCATTTATCACTTCTTCTCAACGGTGTTTGTTTCATCCGTCTCCAAGTTGCCTTTGTTTTTCCCACCCTCCCTCCCTTTTGTTTTTCTTCAAGGGCTAAGATTTCTTCTTCAAGTATCCATTTTATTGATGGGAAGTTTCTCCATTCTTTTCCGTTAATGTTCTTATCCGGTGATTCTCATGAAGATTCTAATGGAGCTTCAAGTTCGTCATTCCTCGTTCTTTTCTTCTCCGGTGGATTTAATTCAAGCTTTGGTATTAAGCATACTCCTTTTCTTTTTTTTTTCCAATGCTTTTCTTATGCCGGTGCACCTCTTAATCATCCATCTCTCGCTATTAAATTGTTCCAGAGTGCTCAAGATATCTCGAAGATTCGTGTTTCCACTCTGCATTCGTTCAAGCTCTTTCGAGATTGGTATCTCATTCAAGTCATTTAATTCAACCGGTGCAACATCTCTTATAAATCTTTTCAACGGTGTTCTTTTGAGTGGGCTCTAACCCATAGGTCTTTTCCCAGGATCTTACCTGACTCTTCTATTTTCCCAGAGCTATCCTAAATTCTTCTCTAAGTTTGACGTAAGAATGAGTTATCATCAGTCAAATGCTTTTCTCCAAGATCTTTCAAATTCTTTTCATTTTTGGTTCAACCTTTCAAATTGTCATTCTGGAGTGCCTCAACAATTCATGGTGGTGTTTCTCGTTGTCATTCTCGAATTTTGAAGACCGAAGAAGAGTTCCTCTTAAATCTTGCCCGTTCTTCCAGAGATTCATGGTTCTAGCGTTATGCCATCCTCTCGTAATTGTTTTCGATTGTGAGAATTCTTTTCAACTATCCGGAGCAAATTCAAGTGTCTTCTCAATTTCTTATCCGGAATCCATCTTTTCAAATATTATTCATTCTCAGTTTTCAGCTCACGTTCTTCAATTTTACCGATGCTTCGTGCAAGTGATCTTTAATCAGCTCGTGATCTCTGTGCTCTCATGTATCTAAATCCTCTCAAGCATCCTCGTTCATTTGCAAATTCTTTCGGTGATTCGTTATCTTTTATTCGTTCTTTTCAATTCTTCCTGTGGTTCATTCAAGAGTTTTCTTCCTTCGTGTATCATATCTATGTATTTGTTATTTCAATCCTACCGGTGGTTCGTTGAAGACCTTCTCAAGTTTACGCTATATCTCTTTTAATCCTTTCTACGAGAATAAGTAGTATGCCAAATCCGTTGATTGTCATCAATTTAATTGGTGAAGGATAAGCATAACATAATTCTTATTCTTGTTCATCCAAGTGATTAATTCTTTATTCCGGAGGCCCTTAAAATTCTTGGTTTCATTTGTTTCATCTTCTCTTTTTCCCGGAGTTCCAAGCTCTAATTATCACGGAGATCCATCTAAATAATTGCAAGGATTCACCTTGTGTTTTCAATTTCTTTTTCTTTTCATTCCTTTTGTTTACCGGAGTTCTTCATGGAGGTTCTACATGACGATTCATCAAGGATTTAATTCCTTCTCAAAGTTTTCATCAAGATTCATTTCTAGGGAGCTCAAGCTTTCTTCATATTGTAATCCGGAGTGCAATTTCTTTCTACCATATTATCGGAGGTGGTATTATGTCATTCTTGATAATTTGAGTTCATGTTTTCCATGATTCACATGTTGTTAAGAATGAGTTATTTTTAAATCCATATCTCTTCGTTGGAGTTATCTTGTGTCATATTTCACCTAAAGCCTTCCCTAAGGAATGTTGTATTGTGGTGCTTATCAATGATCCAAGTTTTCTCCTATCCTCTCGGCAAAAGAAGTTTTCATCTCTTCGTTGATCTCAAGCAAGCAATTGTTTCCGTTAGTGGCCGGTTGTCACCTCATAATTTTGAGATGTTTTCCATAAGCCCACTACAAGCTTGTGATTTTCGTTGTTGATTTTCCAACAACTCCGTTCAATTCTTCTTTGCAAGGATGCTTTCCAAACTCATTTGTGGCAGAAGTTGGCATTTTCTTCTCCATTCTGTTATTCCAATGATATATCTTCTATTATTTCTTTCGGAGGCATTGTGACGTTGCTCTTTTCACTCACCATCTCGATTCGTGAGGATCGTGTTCTTTTCTTGCTTAGCCATTTAACCGGAGTGTCGTGTTTTCATTCGAGTTCTCTAATCTTATCAAGTTTTCCCTCCTTCCTCAACTGGAGAGCTATCTGAAATCCTTCTTACCCATTGGGCCATTCTTTCAATAGTTCCAGAGGCAGAGTGTTGTTGATTTCATCAAGTAACATCCCATCTTCTCAAGTTCATGTTCTATTCCTTCCATGTTCAACCGGAGTACTGCCCGAATTCTTCCCCTCTCATCTTGTTTTAACCGGACTGGTTTCGAATTCTAGCTTCTCCATTAAACTCTTGATTCATGTCTTTGCAACCTTCAAGTTCTCGTAATGTTCCTTGTTCCTTTTTTTTTCTAACGGATTGTTTGCAATCTCGTTCTTCTCAGTTGTGCTCTTTCTTTTAAATTGCTCAACCTCTCAAGGTTCTTTGGTTTCACTCATTGGTCGAAGAAGCAACTTAGTTTTACCTCTTCTCTGTCTCTTCCGTTTTCTCTCCGGTGCCATTCTAGATCTCGGGACGAGATCCTCTTGTAGTGGTGGAGTGTTGTAACGCCCCGAGACCGACGCTCCAGAAGACTTCCAGCTACTCCCAGTTTCGTCGTGTGATTTGTTTTGTTTGTTGCATCATTTTCATTGCATCATGCCATCATGTCATTTATTTTTTTTAAAACCTAAATAAATTGTATGGATTTTTCGATCCATTTAAATCGAGGGAACTTACATGGTGACTTCTCTTTATAACATATCCTCCAATATTAGGGAGCTATATTAAATATTTCTTTATTTCAGAAATCACCAAAACACACTTGCAAAATAATTTCGTTCCTTTTCTGCTTCAAGTTTGGTCTCCAACCTTGCCAATATTTATTTCATCATTTTCCGGAGCTCCACCAAAAATCTGAACATTTTTGGACCTTCCCAAACCTCACTTCCTATTCAAATCATTTGAATTTAAATCAAATGAGTTTGAATTTAATCTTTCGATCATGCCCACTTCTATTTTTCCTGGATCAAACTCATTTTTGTGAGTCCAAGGAAATTATCCCCTTGCGCATTTTCTTTCCCTAACCCTCCTTTTCTTTTCCTCTCTCTTTTTGCTTTTCTGTTAAAGAAAATATAAGAGAGAGAAGAGAGAGGTAAGCCCAGCCAGGCCTCTGGCCATTTCCTCTCCACATGGGCCGACCCAACCGGCCTCTCCAGCCGCAGCCCACCTATCCCTCCAACCTAAGCCGGCCCAAGGCCCAGCCGGTGCCCCTCTAACCCTAGCCCGAGCGAACCCCATCTCCCCTTTCTCTCGTCTCCCTCTCCTCCCTCTCGCCGCCAGAGGAGCCCATCTCCTCGATCTTCCCCTTCCCCTCCTTTGCGCCCCATCTCTCGCTCGATCCCGCACGCAGGAGCCCCACGCCCGATCCCCATCATCGCTGTCGTGCCCCGTCCACCAGGAACCGCAGCTCGCCGCGCCCTGATTCTCCTCCCCTTGCTCCCGCGCTCCGCCCTCGCCGAAGAAGAGAGGCAGGCCGGAGCCCCGTTGGCCTCCTCCGCGAGCTCGCCTGCCCGCACGGCCATGGCGCCGCCGGCCTCCTTGGTTCACCCGCGCCCTGCTGCCATTGCTTTTCTCGCGTGCCGTCCCCGACTCATTCGCCTTGCCGTGGCCGCTCCCCTCGATCTCCTCCGTCTCGCCCCTCTCAGCCTCCTGTGCCCGTGCCCCTCCTCTGCCTCGCCTCTGTTTCCGGCTGCCGCCAGCGAGCAGCTCCGTCGGAGCTCGTCCCCGAGCGCGACCATCTCCGGCCATGGCGCCGCCCTGCTGCTCCTCGCGCGCCCTTCCTCCTCTCTCCTCCACTCCTTCAGCGCATCTCGAGCAACCAGGCCGTCCCGCCTCCTCTTCCCCGATGTTGCTGCCTCGCAGGAGCATCCCGAGCCGGAGCTCATCCACGAGCAGATCGAGACGCCTTCTCCCGCTCGTCATCGACCTCGCCCTGCCTCTGTCGTTTCGCCAGATGCCGTCCCTGCTGCTGCTAGACCACCTCGGTGCCACCAGGGAGTGCCATGGCCTCCACCGAGACCCTGGGAATACCAATAACGCCAAGTACCCCTACGAACCGTGTACGACTACCGGCGCCGAAGTCCGCGAGTACCACTACGTTTGCGATGTACATCTACACCAAGACTGGACCGACAAGTACCGCGAGAACATTTGTACCTCTACCGTCGCCGTGGATCCGACAAGTACCCCTACAACAAGTGTACCTCTACCTCGTCTTCGGAATCGCTAAGAACGTCAAGTACCCCTTCGAGATGACGAGATCGGCAAGTTCGAATGACCCCAAGTACCTCTTCGAAACGACCTAGTACTATTACCATCGGACGCTTGAACGACTACTTCCTCTACTTCCGACGACGACCGCTCCGTGAACGACTACTTCCACTACGAACGCGTTCCGCCCCGAATGCACGCTTCAAGGTATAACCCCGAGACGACGACCGCGATGAGATGCACCGTTTGCACCGTGTTCGAATTGTCACTCGTTTTCCATGCCACTAACCCGTGGGAACCCGGCAGTCGGGAGCACCCCACCATCTCTAGCATGTTGCGCACATCGGCACGCCTCCTTTTGCACCGGTATCTCCATGAGTTACCGGGACCGGAATGTTGCCGTGGCACCATTTTTGTCTCGCCGCCGTGGCACCCTTTTCATTCCGCCATGGTGACCAAATGCCTCGTATCATGCTCATGTCAACATTTTCATAAAATTGCATAAAACTTGTATATGTCATCCGCATCATGATAACAACATTTAAAATGTTTAAACTTGTTGTTGCATTAAATTGCTAAATGCATATGGGGATTTACCGGATTTGTTGTTTTTATATCCGGCCCCATTTAAATTGTTTAGATGGTATAGTTTATATTATGCTTCACCTCTTGCCATGTTTAACAACAGTTAATATTGTTGGGTAGCTTAAACGAGAGATAACTAAATAATTGATGTGGTGTTCCGTCAATATGCAGCGAGTTGCATATTGAGCTCCACTTAATTTGTAGTGTTGTTTGTTGCACTTTGCAATGCCATGTTTCATTAAACCGGACATGCATCATACTTGTTTGCGCATCATGACTTGTTTATGCTTGTGTGTTTACTATGTTGTTTGTTTCTTTCCGGGTTGCTTCTCTCGTTAGCTTCGGTTTCGTTCCGGAGTTGTGAGGATTTGTTCGTCTACGACCGTTTGTCTTCTTCTTGGACTCGTTCTTCTTCCTTGCGGGATCTCAGGCAAGATGATCATACCCTCGAAATCACTACTATCTTTGCTATGCTAGTTTGCTCGCTCTTTTGCTATGCCAATGCTACGATGCCTACCATTTGCTTGTCAGCCTCCCAAATTGCCGTGTCAAACCTCTAACCCACCATGTCCTAGCAAACCGTTGATTGGCTATGTTACCGCTTTGCTCAGCCCCTCTTATAGCGTTGTTAGTTGCAGGTGAAGATTGAAGTTTGTTCCTTGTTGGAACATGGAGATGTTGTTCCTTGTTGGAACATGTTTACTTGTTGGGATATCACAATATATCTTACTTAATTAATGCATCTATATACTTGGTAAAGGGTGGAAGGCTCGGCCTTATGCCTGGTGTTTTGTTCCACTCTTGCCGCCCTAGTTTCCGTCATATCGGTGTTATGTTCCCGGATTTTGCGTCCCTTACGCAGTTGGGCTATTATGGGAAACCCTTGACAGTTCGCCTTAAGTAAAGCTCTTCCAGCAATGCCCAACATTGGTTTTACCATTTGCCACCTAGCCTTTTCTTTTCCCTTGGGAGTCGCGCTCCTGAGGGTCATCATTATTTTACCCCCCCGGGCCAGTGCTCATCTGAGTGTTAGTCCAAACTAGACTCCTGTGCAGTGCCCCCTCGGGGAAACTCGAGGTTTGGTTTTAGTTGTACGGAGCGCTCATCTGAGTGTGCCCTGAGAAAGAGATATGTGCAGCTCCTATCGGGATTTGTCGGCACATTCGGGCGGTGTTGCTGGTTTAGTTTTACCCTGTCGAAATGTCTTGTTGTACCGGGATACCGAGTCTGATCGGAGTGTCTCGGGTGGAGGTCTATTCCTTCGTTGACCGTGAGAGCTTGTGATGGGCTAAGTTGGGACACCCCTGCAGGGATTTGAACTTTCGAAAGCCGTGCCCGCGGTTATGGGCAGATGGGAATTTGTTAACGTCCGGTTGTAGAAAACCTAAAGTTGACCCTAATTAAAATACATCAACCGTGTGTGTAACCGTGATGGTCTCTTTCCGGCGGACTCCGGGAAGTGAACACGGTGTTGGAGTTATGCTTGACGTAGGTTGCTATAGGATCACTTCTTGATCATAATTTTATCGACCGTGCTTTGCCTTCTCTTCTCGCTCTCATTTGCGTATGTTAGCCACCATATATGCTAGTCGCTTGCTGCAGCTCCACCTCATTACTCCATCCTTCCTATAAGCTTAAATAGTCTTGATCTCGCGGGTGCAAGATTGCTGAGTCCCCGTGGCTCACAGATACTTCCAAAACCAGTTTGCAGGTGCCTATGTTACCGAACAGGTGACGCAACCAAGCTCAAGGAGGAGCTCGATGAAGATCTTGCCCTTTGTGTTGTTTCGTTCTAGTTGATCAGTAGTGGAGCCCAGTTGGGGTCGATCAGGGACCTTTGTCGCATTTGGGGTTCTTCTTTTATTTTGGTTCCGTAGTCGGACCTTGATTGTATCTGGATGATGTAATGCTTTATTCATGTAATTGTGTGAAGTGGCGATTGTAAGCCAACTATGTATCTCTTTCCCTTATGTATTACATGGGTTGTGTGAAGATTACCTCACTTGCGACATTGCTTTCAATGCGGTTATGCCTCTAAGTCGTGCTTCGACACGTGGGAGATATAGCCGCATCGAGGGCGTTACGGCGACGTTCTTCACGTAGAAGTAATATTTTTGCCAAAGCTTCACCGACTGGAGCAGCGTGATGGGCGGAAACGGGTTGTCGGCTGTCGATCTCCGCATGGCGATGAAGGCGCCGCATGGAGCTGGCACGCCCGCGACGACGGTGCCGAGCTTAGACTGGAAGAACTCCCCCCATAGTTCGAGAGTGGGGAGGACGCCGAGCAAGCCTTCGCACAGAGTGACGAAGGCCGACAGCAGCACCACCGTGTTTGGAGTGAGGTGGTGCGGCTGGAGATGATAGAACTCGAGGAACGAGCGGAAGAAGCCGCTCGCGGGCAGGCCAAAGCCGCGCAGGCAGTGTGAGCGGAAGATTACCCGCTCGCCCTCCTTCGGTGCCGGCGAGATCTCCCTCTCCAGTGCAAGACGGACCCGCAGGTAATCCTTGCCCGGCATCCATCACGTCTTGCGGAGGAAGTCTATGTGGTCCTCATGGACGTGGGAGCCGTCCCAGGAGCTGGACGTGGGGGCCATGAGGACGGAGAAGCGACGGGGAAAGTGCGGCGGCGGAGGGCGCGCTATTCGGCTGCAGCAAGCCAACGGCGTGCCAAGAAGATTGGTGGAGCGGCGGCATGGCGGAGAGGAGCTGCAGCGACCGAAAGAAGGAAGGGGAAGAAAATGGTGGAACGAGGGCGAGCGTGCGAGCGTCTGCTGCTCCCCCTCCTCCCCCTACTTATAGCCATGTGCGGCCAAGCCGAGGAGGCAAGGCGTGGGGGGCGTGGGATTAACTGCACCCACTCCCCCACGACGTGCGATTATTACGCCTTAACGGCGAGCGGAAACCGTCGTCGGAAGACGTGCGGCCAGTTCGGGCCACAAAAGATCCGTGCTTGGGCCGAGGCATGGAAGTGGCGGGCCCCGGTCTGCAGCGGCATCCCGTCATGCGCGTGGGCTGGCAGGCCCTTCCAGCCGAAGGATGCCATGTGGCGCACAGGCGGCGGGCGGCCAGACCGCAGCCCGGTTTGCGCGCCAGCTGGTTCCCGCCTCCAGACTTTAAAAAACTTCACAGAGACGGCACGCTTGAGTAAAGCCGGCTCCTAGCTGCCGGCTCTTCAGGATAGGAAGCTGTTTGAGCTTCTTGTCCTCCTTTCAGCCACGAAGTCCAACCAGCTTCGCGGACTACTTTTGGAGTAAATGACCACGGGTAGCCTAGCCGGCTCCCCCTGGCTCTTCAAAAAAAAAATAGCAGGCCGATCGAGCCTTCAAGCACCCAAGAAATGGGGCCACCTTCCCCCGACCGGCTATCCCACAAGCCAACTACCGGAAGGCGGCCTGGCCCTAAGACCCTCATAAAGAAAGCCGTGAGAGGGCCGACTCCAAGAAACCGGCTACGAGATGACCGACTCCAAGAAGCCAGCCCTCGATAGGCGGCCAGGATCATGCCCTCAAAGTCTACACCCACATAACGGAGATGGGACGGGGCATGGCAACAATGAAGCCTGTCACCCCCGAATCCCGGAGCACGCATGGCCACAGTACGCCGTACGGGGCAGCCACGACCCGTCCGGCGGGGCACTATTGCCATGCTGACCATGACGCCACCCACGACAGGCTGTCAGTACGGTCCGCAGGTGGCGGGCCCCTCCATTCAGAGAAACACCCGAAGGCGGCCATGCTTCCCCTAGTCGGCCAGGGGCGTAGCCGGCCCTCCCCAGCCGGCTCGCTTCCTCCCTCGAAGTATGTGTACCATTAAGGAGACAAGACGAGGTAAGGCTACAGTGAGAGCCCGACAGGTGGCGGCCCTGTAGCCATGCTTACCTCGACAAAGCCCTTGTCATCAAGGGTGAGGCAACAGTAACTAGCCCTCGACAAGACACCAAGGGGTGGGGCCGGCCTGTCGGCCCAGAGGCCGGCAGCCGGCGGGACCCACCAGTCGGCGGGCCCCAGCGGCCGACGGAGAAGCCGACGAGCATAGACACTGATGGCTAGGGCCCACCCCAGCCGGATTACCATTGTACCCGTGGGGGGTAGGCCTATGTAAACCCCCAGGGCACCCATGCAAAGGGTTGGACTCTGATAGTTTTAGACACAACTTTGAGAGGAGAAGAGAGCTAGCCTTGCCCTTTCTTCCTCCTCTCGCCAAACAGCTGAAGGAGCCTCTTGTAGCCACTTGTTGATCTAGTGATCATGCGGAGACCCCGCAGAGCAGGACTAGGGGTATTATCTCCATGGAGAGCCCCGAACCTTGGTAAGATTCACCGGCGTGCATGTCTTCGCCTTATCCCGTTTCCAGGCACCGACGATGTCTTATTGGCTCCCACAATGATAAGCCACCCGTTGGCATATGTCGCACCTACCACCCGACACCCCCACTCCTTTCCTCTTTGAACCACGTCCTAGGTTCATGGTATACATGCAGCTAGAGCAATGCATGTGGAGTAAGTAAAATATACCTTAAGGTTCTTGGGGCGTGGTTCGGTGGGCGATGGGAGAGGCCAATGAAATCTTGTTTAGATCTGGAGAGGGCGAGAGAGTGTGAAGAGAGCAACTACAAGTGCTGAGGCTCCAGCGGGAGAGGGCGAGAGAGTGTGAAGAGAGCAACTACAAGCGCCGAAGCTCCAGCGTGTATATATATACTGGAGAGAGTGTGAAGCGTGCAAACCCTAGAAAACATTTTGACCAGTCAAAGAATCCTCGTGGCAAAAATTATGCTCAAGTGTAGTTATCGAACCCGAGACCTCAAGTTTGATGAGCGAACAGGATAACCAGCTACACAACCCTCCCGTTATGTTCAACAAGAGGAAAATAACCTTCTATACATTCCTGCATTCATGTGACAGGCATGCCGTGGTTTTTGTGTGTATGTGTGTGGGAGTCATTAGGATTTCAATCATAATCGTGTCATGTGGCTTTGGTGGTAAGACTATCCACAGTGGTGCAGAAATAATGCAGCCTTAGTCAACTTACCTCTCTCCACGTAGTACGTTGGGTCTCACCAGTCAGAGGGTGACACAAACAAAATAATAAGAAAAATTAAAAGCGCCAGCGGTGTATCTTACTACCTCAGACATCTCGCTACTGCTCGGGAACACTGTCCAATTGATCCCTCTGTTCACTCACGTACTATTTTAAGTGAATCCTTATTATAACATGCACACAAATTTCGGGCACTTGTATTCGACTTAAGTCAGTGTGCCACCGTATCTCGTATACTTACTAATCCCTCCGTCTAGGTGTAATAAGTCACATTAGAAGGTGCAATGGGACCAAGGTGTGTGCGTGTGCGTGTGTGTGTTTAACAACATGTGTGTGTTAGAGAGTGCGACAGATCGACCTACTCCTACAGAGAGATGGTGTGTAGTGCACGATTTTAGCCGCGAGAGTCGGTGCATCCTCTCGTTTCCGGGCGTGTCCGGTAGGGACATGCGAACAGCTGCCACGCCCGCTCTTGACGAGCCTGGCCCACCCAAAGCCCCTCCATCGCCCGCGCACGCTTCCCGCCCGAAACGATCAGCGCCGCTCCAAAGAATTGGTGCCGCATTCATGCCCGGGCAGAGCGGACGTGGCCTCTCACTGGCGCAAGAGTGATGGTTGCTTCATCCATCCAACTTACTGCTGGGTCTATGTGATTTGATGGCTCATTGGTCTTTATTACTGAGGTGGTAGGACTGCTGGATGTCCCACGCTTTCGGCGAAAGGAGGTAGTAGATTACAATTTTCTCTATTCTTACAGCGGAAGAGTGCAAGAGCAGTGAAAACATGCAGGCTCAGTGATTACATGGCCCACCTCACACTATCACCGTGCGACACCTAACTCTTTACATAGTACTCCCTCCGTTCCTAAATATTACTAGATGAGTCCCCACGTGTTGCCGCAGAACAACAATATATCTCTCTGCGCAAAATTATCGATTTCATAAAACTAAAAAAATAATCTATAACCGCATGACAAATGTGGTAGCCAAACTAAATAAACTCCCATCATCATTTAGATCATCCCACGTAAGGAAAAAAGATCAACCAACTCCTACTGCATAATGGGATTATATTTTTCTTTTTGACATGTTAATGGGACTTAAAAGCTCACTTACATGCATGCTACCGGTGCATGCTTGCATGCAGACATGTTGATGTGATTTGAAACCCACTCACATGCATGTTCACGGTATTTCTGCATGCTTGCATGTGGCTTAGTGTGGAGCCTCTCAACGTCTAGATTAGACAGCTATTATGACTGATTTACTTCATCTAAGGGCTACATCAATTTTGTTGATGTGGCTCAAGGAGAGGATAGAGAATTCCTAGTAGCAGGGGCTATATATTACTAGTAGATAAGTCTTTGTAGAGATTCCACTAGGTGAACAACATACGGAACAAAATGAATGAATCTACACTTAAAATGCATCTATATACATCCGCATGTGGTTCATGGTGAAATCTCTACAAAGACTTATATTTAGGAACGGAGGAAGTACTAGTATAGTACTAGTACATATTGTAATTTATTAGCGAGATAAATTTGTACAATGCTATGAAGCTTCGAGCTCCTGTTACATGTATCTTGCGTCCAAGGTTGCCCGTTGCAACATTTCATCAAATACAAAGGAGACTAACATGCATGCTATTGCATCTCAATGCTTGAAAGATTATAGCAAATATGTACTCCCTCCGTTCCAAAATAAGTGTCTCAACTTTGTGCAAACTTTAGTACAAAGGTGTACTACTACTAAAGTTGACACTTATTTTGGAACAGAGGCAGCTAAAGAAAAAAATGATCCATGCAGTCCCTAGCCCTTGAACCATGAACCCTGACCATTCTTCAATTTGGTGGCAACATTCGAGCTTCCTAATAAATGAAGTTTGCAACCTTTTGACCATCGGATCATTTTGTGTAGTTTCACCAAAATCGAGATGAGCATCCCTGTGGCAAAGAAATTGAAGAAGCGTGATTAGAATAAGATTACTGGGACTAGTTGATGAGACATAAACTCATCACAAATATAGTACATAGAAGCCAGTAGAGGTATCAGGTATGTGCGGGGCAAAGAAGTAGAGAAATATCCATAGGGAGGAATGTGGGCAGCTGGAGCAGTGGTGCAAGCCGACTGTAAAGGGAGTTGTACCTGAGGGACGTAGCTCAACCTTGAGGAGGGCGGCGGGAGGTAGCAACTGCCCATGTTGCGACAGTGAGCAAGGGACGAAGGCAACCTCACATGCTTTGTGAGAGAGAACGACGGGGACCCCTGATCGGGACATGCCGACAGTGGGGTTTTGCCGTCGGCGACGGCCACGGCATCTACACTAAGCATCCACCCCTTCCCCAAGTGGACATGATCCACCGGGAAATTAGAGCTGTGGCCACAGTCGTTTTGTGCAAGAGATTGTGAAGAGAGCAACCCCAGCAAGCAACCGTGTAGGCTGGCCCGTCCTGATTATGTATATATTGGAGTGGTTTCCTTTTCTCTCCATATGAACCTATCATATTGCGTACATGCCACTGAAGAAAAAAAAACTTTATTTATAAATGATGCGTCACCTACTACTCGTTCTCCTATAACCTTGCGCTTGGCATCTCCAAAATATTAACCTTGCGATTGGCTCTTCGCCTCTTCGGGAAGTCGAGCAATAATGGTAGTGCAGTATATATCGTTCTGGCTATATGAGACCAAATGAATTGCTTCACGTCCACGACGTGGGTGAGGGTCGAGGGGCTAGGGAGAGTGCTACTACATACAGAGCAAAATGAGTGAATGTACACTCTAAAATACGTCTATATACATCAGTGTTTGGAGTATGTACTAGTAGTTCATATTGAAATCTACTAAAGGACATATATATTCCAAACAATATGATATAATCAATATAATCAAGGTAGTAGGGACGAGGAGTAAACGGAGGGAGTAGTAAATTTTTCTCCTCGTCTTGCGAGCCACCGCGCGCATGGGTGAGGGAGCGGGCGTAAGGCGGAGCAAGCTTCACCTCATCCTGCGAGCCACCGCGCCCGTGGGTGGGGGAGAAGGCGTACTTAGCAAGCTTCTCCTCATTCTGCGAGTTGACGGGACACATCAAAAGTACTCCAGTGTATAGAGCCTTGCCTCTAAGGTAGGCCCCACATGGTTTGCCTCTTTTTTTTTAATTTAACATAACGCGTCAAGTCGCAATTTGTTTGTTCACCCGTGGTAGACGATCCTCCCTCCACCAAGTGGACAACCAGTACACGTGCCAAATTACCACGTGGGTTGCCTTTTTCGTGCAGAAATGAGCTCCACTGTGTACCCGCGCAGGTGTGGTTGGGAAAGAGACGGGAGTACGTGCACCGTGCATGCACCTCTTCTATTCGTGCACGTCCCCCACCTACGTGTGTGTGAGAGAGAGAGATACAAACCGCGTTCGTGAGTGTTTTTTGTTTTGTGGTGGGGGTGGGGGGTGGGGTGGGGATGATTTCGTGAATTATTTGTGGGAATATGTGTCGATGACATCTTAAACAAAATTTTGCATGCAATATGTGTGAAATGGAGGCCTATCCATATCATACATAGAGGGTCGGGCAATCCACGAGAAGAGAGGGAGGGGTCATAGCTATAGATAGAGTCGAAGAGAGGATCAAGTGGGTGGGTGCGAGATTGATGAAGAGAGCCATCGAAATTGTGTGTGTGTGCAAGTCAAAGATATAGGGCGACTGGCCTACCGGAACATTAGAGGACACATGTCAAGTTTGTGCATGGCAGGAAGACATGACTAGAGCGCTTGATGTATCGGTGTGTGTCGGGGGGAGGGGGTGGGGGGAGGGGTAGCCAGAGGCCTAACTATAGAGGTAGAATGACTCGTATATGTGTTGAGAAGGAGAGACCCAGCTATGTCTTGAGGGATATCGGTCCACATCCATACATAACTGAAGGACGGGAAATATGATGGGACAGAGAGAGAGAGAGGAGAGAGAGAGGGAGGGAGAGGGAGGGAGAGGGGTAGAGTGCTGGATGGGTGATGGAGTTGCTTCTCGGAGATGTTAGGAGAGGCCTACTAGACAAACTGAGGGTGGAACTGCAATGTTATCAACAAGAGTGGGGATGTGTTTCTATGTGTGCCTGTGCATGATAGATCTGTCGGGACACATCCATGGATGATGAAGGGGAACCATGAGTTTTGTAAGCAAACCTAACTAGATCGGTAGATCAATTTTTGTTTGTCGAAGGAAGGGAGAGACACAACTAGTCAGGTAGATCGATCGACCTGTGGGTAAAAACGATTTATAAGGACCTAGCTGGCTATATGTATAGCGAGAGATCGGTCGGTGTACGTCCATTTGTTAGAGCAAATAAGGCCCGGCAAGACGGATAGACAGAGAGAATGGAGCTAGGAGGTGGTGCGAGAGGCCCAACTACTAGCTAGATAGGGGGAGGAGTGTACGGTTGTGAGATCGATGAAAAGAGGGGCGAGAGTTTACACGTGTGTCTGACCATATGACAGACACGAGGCAAGGACACATAAAGGAGGAGATTGAAGCTGTGTGTGTATGCTGTAGGCAGGCATCACTGGAGAGCTTTATCGATCAGTGTGTGTCGGAAAGGAGTTGTGGAGACTCTGGGAGAATGACCTAAAGAAAAAAATGAATGTGCCCGGTGGATAGAATGCCGAGGGAGGGGGAGGGCGAGGAGGGCGTGTGCATGCACGAGAGAAAGTTAGTGGTAGCTACAAAGGTTAGAGGATTGTGTGGGTGTAAGAGACTAACAAAGATCATAATTTGATATGAAAGCGGATTCATATATTTGAATAGGAGATCATAGTGTTTTAAACATTGCATCCATGAATATAGCGGTGATACACGTGCTGTGCATATGTTATACCATAATGTGATAATGCATGGCGTTTGCAACTCACAGCTAAATGCCGAACAATCTAAACCATACTATACATCAAACAATCTCACATTTTATTTGAATTTGTGATAATGTGCGGCGTTGGCAGCTTACAACTAAATATCGAGCAATCTAAACAATACTATATATCGAACATTCTGACATTTTATTTGAATTTGTGGTAATGTGTGGTGTTTGCAGCTCACATCTAAATATTTGTAGGCGTAGGGGGCGGGGCACCATACATAATGTGATAAACACATTATACATATGAGACATGGTTTAGATTATGAAGATCTAGCTAGAGCTAGAAATGTAATGTGATTTGAAATCAAAATAAAGTGGATTCAAAAAATCTACTTCGAGTTCATATAGTACACATAGTTCATATGTAACTCAAGACTAATCATGTGGTGTGCTGTGAAGATATTACACAAACGATGGTTTAACTTGACAATAATGATGATTGTAGATCTTATTAAAACAGAGAAACAAATTCAAATGCTTTGACTTCACAACAATCATCACTGTAGATCTTATTCAAATTTAGTTCATATTGAAGCGGTAGTATATACGTTTGGAATGCACTAAAACGTTCATTTGAGTAGTAGGTTGCATGCATTATACACGTAGCGAAATATTTTAAATGAACATAACATGAATCCAAAGTTTTGAATGACATTTGTAGTGTGCATTGATTTGGTACAGTACACGTTAGGATTGTCCGGTAATTTCAACCCGCGCCTTGTTAGCCCGAAATATTTAAGATATATCTTTGTCTCATTGTGCTCCGACATCTCCCTCCATCTCAACCCGCGCCTTGCTATTCTGAAATTACAACGCGCGCAAAAACTCCCACCTCCTGTGAAATCCTGACACGCGAAATGCCCGTGGACCCCTGAACCGAAAGAACCGCCTCAAATCGGTGGGGGGGTACTTTCGTAACTTACCCCACATTTCGGACAAACGCGTCTCTAAGCCATGGTTCCCCACTGCCATCCCATCCACCCACCCATTCGTACACCGAGGCCGCGAAAACCCACGATGAAACCCCACACCCTGCTCCGTCCGCCACCCAGCCGGAGCCTCTTCCCCGACAACGTCATCCACAGCAACACCTCGATGTCCCTCATCCATCGTAGCGGATGAGGATCCGTCATTGATCTCATCGTCCCGCCAGTTTAGCCACCCTGTCCTGCACCTCCAAGGAGCTGCCCTGATGTTGCCCTCGTCTTTCGCGCCACCTCCATTCCCACACCGCCGTCTTCACTTGCACCATCGGAAGAGCATCATCATCACCGTTTCCTCGGATGAAGCTGCAGCCTAATCGGCGCCACAAAAGAGGTTGTACACTAATCACTGCATTTTCTTCTTGATTCGATCTCACGGTGCTGCCGGCGCTCGGTCCCGAGCCGACACGGCGCGGCTCCGTCCACGGCGGCGTCGCCGGCCACTTCCTCCACGGCGTCGCTCCCTCGGCGGCGACGTCCACATCAGTAGGAGCTGCTGCTGCTTTAGCTCTTGCTCGCGCAGCTGCTCTGCTCTTGCTCTCGGTCCCCTACGTGGTCTGCTCTTGCTATTGCTCTTGCTCGCGCTGCTGCTCTCGCTCTTGCTCTTGCTTGCAATGCTGCTCCGATTTGGCTACTCTTCAGTCGACTGAATTGACTTTTGGGTCAGTCGATTTTCAAGGGGTGGGCTCGCCGGGGTGAAGGAAGAACCAGCCGCAGCAGGAAGGGGGGCTCGCCGAAGAGGTACCCCACTATCTATCTTAGCGTTCAGGATGGGGGCGGTGGTCGCCGGCGGTGGCGGGGCATTGGCGGGGCGGTGACG
>NC_057813.1:159185598-159188060 GCF_018294505.1 Triticum aestivum
CGGTGGGGAGTGTTTTCGGGGCGGGTAGGGCAGCGCACCGCCAGCCGCGGGCTGCAAGGGGGCTGCTGTTTGGCCGGTGGTGGCTGGCGGCTCAGGGGGTGGAGGTTGAAGGTGAACCGCAGGCCCTTGATTTCGTATCCAACGGCTGCAAAATCGACTGACCAGAGATGAAAAAGTCGACCGACATGTAGCCTCACCTTGCTAGTGCGTTTAGTTTCGACAGCAAAATTCAGTTTCGACAGTTAGGTTTAGTTTCGATAGTTAAGTTTAGTTTCGACAGTTAAGTTCAGAGATGAGCGGCTGATGTATTTTACATCTAGCACTTTGTGGTTATGTATTTTACATCATGTATTGGAGATGCTATTAGAATTCCACTCAGGTTAATGTTGTTTGTTGTCTCTCTTGTCCTGCTTCAGTCTCGGCATCGTACAACCCACCGGAGCTGCTCCAACGATGAAACCCTCCATCACAGCGGAGCAGTACCTCGGGCTCCATCTCCAGACGCCTAAGATCTTCTTCCCCTCCTCCGAAAGCAAAGTCACCCGGAGCATCCTCACCGGCCAACCCAATCACGCTGAGATCGACATGGCTTCGCCAAAGAGGTTGTACACTTGTTGCATCTCTTTTTTACTCTACATGTTATATATATTGTCCACTGAGCACACGGATTTGTTCCTTTAGTGTCTCCTTGAAAGAAAAAACGTAGGAATTTTAATTTTCACTTGTCCTCCTTTTCAAATTCCTATCCATGAAGCACAAGACTAAGAGATAGTAGCATAATAGCATTATAACCGTACATTTTCTTGTGGTTTGACTTAATCTCACCATACTTCTTTGCATCCTATGATCTTCCAATTGTTGTGAATCAAACACCCAGATTGTTAGAAATCCTGTGTTTTTAAATTCTCTATTTTGCACGTGCATTCATATCCTATTCCTGTCTATTTCCTATCCCTGCATTGTTGGAATCCTCCAATTCAAACAAGCCCTTACAGAACTACTTCTCTTACAGATAGTTGTCAAAGAAAACCTTGTGTGGTTTGTCCTGCTCCTACTGCGTCGTCGTCCACCCCAGATCAGCTGCTCCAATGACAGAAGGGTCCAGCACAACAGGGATCCGGCCTCCAGACTGCCTTTCGCCGCCTCAAATCTTCTTCCCCGCCACTGGTAGCCATGAAAACTGCATTACCATCATCAACCGAGCAGATGACCTCGAGGACTACACGGGTCCTCTAGAGAGGTCGCACTCTTCCGTGTCTTCTTATGTTATGCATTGCTTAATATTACATGCTACTTTATCGTCCTGCTCACCGATTAGACTCTGAGTCAGCTCCAAACTAATGGTCAAACTTGAGTTTTTAAATGTTTGTGGGGTACATATCGGGGCCGCTGTCAATAGTATCTATCTACTATCTGGTTAATCTCCGATGTCTACTATGAGTTTCATGTTGGGTGGGAAACAAACAATAAAGAAGCCATTATCTATATTTTTTAACTGAAGCCATTATCTGTCTGCTATTATTGGTTTTGGGTCTATCCACAGGTTGCTACCGTCACTCTGGATTTCTGCATGCACTCCTTACATAATCTCATTATGTTTTATTCCTATGCATGACAGTTATTGTAAACAACGGAACTGAACATGTAGATCAAAAGAGACGAGCCTTGCATGGCAATAAAATTTCATGCAGACGTCCCTCCATGGTAGGCGCAAAGGCAGCCCCCCTCCACGCATTTCAGATTGTAATCGAGAGGAACATATCTGTTCTGAGGGGGATTCAGAAGGAGAAGATAACTCCTATTTACCCCCTGAGGTCTTCGCTCTAACTTGGCATGCTGATGTTGGTTATATCATGCATATAGTGTCTTTCATTACTTACTTTATACATCAAATATATCATATGCTTAGTTTATACATCCTTTGTGCGAATGCCATCTGTTTAGTTTATTCATCGTTTATGTGAATTATGCAACGCCATCTTGTTTAGCCAGGCATCATATATGTGAATTTTGCAATGCCATCCTGCTTAGCCAGTCATCTTATATGTAAACTATATCAGGCCATCCTTTTTTTCCGTTACATATTACATTTGTCAACAATTTTAGTACATTCAACTGCTCTTCGTGTGCATCAGCCATTTGACACGGTGATGGCAAATTCTAGAGTGAAAACAAGGTCTTCAGATCAGACTATGCTATCTGACGAAGCGCATATCTCGCTGGTTACGGATAGCTCCTCAGAGGAGGATTCAGAGACAGATGACCAGTCCCGTCCCCCCCCCCCCGAGGTGTATGCTCTAACTTGGTAGGGTTATGTTGCTCATATCGTGCATATGGTGTCTCGCATTGCTATGTCATTTGATTAGTTTAGACATGCTTTGTGTGAATGCCACCTGTTTAGTGTCTAATTACCATTTATGTGAATTATGCATTGCCATCTTGTTGCAAGACATTATATATGT
>NC_057813.1:159188182-159206329 GCF_018294505.1 Triticum aestivum
GAGCAGACTATGCTATCTGACGAAGCGCATATCTCGCTGGTTACGGATAGCTCCTCAGAGGAGGATTCAGAGACAGATGACCAGTCCTATTCCCCCCCGAGGTGTATGCTCTAACTTGGCAGGGTTATGTTGCTCATATCGTGCATATGGTGTCTCGCATTGCTATGTCATTTGATTAGTTTAGACATGCTTTGTGTGAATGCCACCTGTTTAGTGTCTAATTACCATTTATGTGAATTATGCATTGCCATCTTGTTGCAAGACATTATATATGTGAATTATACAATGCTATCTTGTTGCAAAGGCATTATATAGGTGAATTATGCAATGCCATGTTGTTTAGACAATCATCATATATGTGAATTATATCATGCTATCATTTTTTTGTATTACATGTTCCATTTGTCGACAATGTTTGTATATTCAACTACTCTTCCTGTGCATCAGCCATTTGAAGCGGTGATGGAAGTATCTGGAGTGAAAACAAGGTATTCAGAGCAGACAATGCTACCTGCTAAAGCAAACATCTTGCTGGTTACAGAGAGCTCCTCAGAGGAGGATTCAGAGACTGATGACCAGTCCTATTTCCCCCTGAGGTCTATGCTCAAACTTGGCAGGGTTATATTACCCATGTCAAGCATGTTGTCTTGCATTGCTTAGTTTTTACATCATATATGAATTGCCATCTGCTTACTTGCTTACTATATAAATCATATATTTGAATTATATCATGCCATCATGTTTACATAGTACATACACATCATCTATCTAAATTATGGCATGGCAACCCATTTAATAAAGACATCATATAGTTATATCATCTCATCCTATTTTTTTGACAGAAAGACTGTAAGGGAACCCCCTATAGTATAATTGGTGCAACAAACCCAAATTGCAAGTATCGTGCCTTGAACCTGGGTGGGTGGGAAGGCATGAGCCCCTTCCACCACTAGGCTATGCCTTAGTCTGCTCATCTCATCCTATTTAGTCTTTACAGTCATCATATTTAGAATTATGGCATTCTATCCATGAATGTATGTGAATTATGACATGCCAACCTATTTAATAAACACATTATATAGTTATGTCATGTCATCCTGTTTACATAGTCTCATATTTTGAACTATGTCTTTCCATCTTTTTTAGTTAGCCATCATAATGTGAAATTGTGTCATGCTATCCTGTTTAGTTAGCCATCATATATGTGAATTGTTGTCAGGACCCCGACTCAATGCCACATCGATCTAGCATGTAACACCTCATATCACTTTGTGGCCTCACGCACGGTATCCCCACGGGTGTCGCCTTACCTTGCTCGGCACCGTTTGCGCCTTTTGACTCACGTATATGATAGTGTCGCTAGCATCCATATGATAAGGAGCCCGGGCTGACATGGCTAGTCGTGAACCCAAAGTGGCACTAACTTACAAGGACAGGCATCCATGACCCAGCATCGAACGTGTCGGTCATCAGCGAGTGAATCCAGGCTGTAGCACTGGGCTAGCAGGACTCCGGTGAACCGGGCTGTAGCGGGCTAACAGGACTCCGGTATTCATCGCGTGACATTTCCCCGAGGGGACAGACACAGGAACGAAGAAGGACACATGCCGGCCATCCTAAGTGTTCCGGAGCAGTAGCAAGCAACCATGGCTCAGTGGAAACACAAGGAGACATTTCCCGGCAAGAGAGGCTACTAAGGATAAACAACTAGATAGTCAGATCCCACACATACCAAGCATTTCAATAACATACACACAATATGCTCGATATGTGCAAATACAACATGGCATCACAACATGACTCTACAACTCAAGCATTTAATCAATAGGCTCCGAGAAGTGAGATATTACAAACATGGGTCTCATGACCCAACAATCAGAGCATACAAGTCAAAGCACAAGTGGAAGCTTAACATGTCTGAGTACAGACATCTATAAATGAAAAAGGCTGAAAAGCCTGACTATCTACCAGATCCTGCCGAGGCACAAGATCGTAGCTGAGGTAACAAGCTAAACGTCGAAGTCCATGCGGTACTACTAGCGAGACTGAAGTCTCTCTACGAAAACATAAATTAAGCAACGTGAGTACAAATGTACCCAGCAAGACTTACATCAGATCTAACTACATATGCATCATTATCAACAAGGGGATGGTGGGGTTTAACTGCAGCAAGCCAGCTTTGACTCAATGGCTATCCTGAACTACGACTGCAAGTAACTCTTTTGAGGTGGCGCACACGAGTCCAAATATTCACCATATCAATACACCACTATGGATCCGCTCATGTCTCCCTATGAGAACGCCATCCATAGCACTCACGCTTATCTTGCGTATTTTAGAGTATCCACCTTCACTTGTCTATGAACTGTACAGGCAACCCAGAAGTCCTTTACCGCGGACACGACTATTCGAATAGATCATATTAACCCTGCAGGGGTGTACTTCTTCACACACGCTCTCACCACTTACCGCCGTTTACACGACATGTACTCGGCAACCTTCAAGCGGAAGCCCAGCAAGGGTGTCAGCCATGACCTGACTAACCACACAAGTCTCTCGTCCAGGTTTATCGCCTATTCGGGTTCCATCCGCAAGGAGATCCGGCCGGGGTGTCGCTCACGGCCCCAAACGATGTGTGCAGGGTCCCAAGCCCACCTCGACGGGTGGATCTACGCTTGGTACACCATGCCACGGTGCCTAGTCTGTCCCAAGACCACCTGTACCGGGTGCCACTTGGTAGACTACTAACACTACCTACAAACACCAGAAACTAGTTGCAACTCCTGGACAGAGATCAAGTTGATTAATAAGTCGAGAGAGTCAATTAAGGATCCCAATGTGTGGTAGTAGCTGTTCATGGATCACAAACATAGAACTCAGTTCCTGAGGACGGCTGCAATGAGACAACCCACCATGTACTCCTACATGGCCTCTCACCGCTACCTTTACCAAATCGTGTTCACACACTTAGCTCTCAACAGTAGGACATGATCACACACCTCCGATTCATCCCCGATGAATCAGACCTGACACAACTCTAAGCAATAGCAGGCATGACAACAAGCATGAATGAGTAGGCACATCAGGGCTCAAACAACTCCTACTCATGCTAGTGGGTTTCATCTATTTACTGTGGCAATGACAGGTCATGCAAAGGATAAAAGGGGTTCAGCTACCACAGCAAATAACAGATGAATCGGTGTTGTCCTAATGCAGTAAAAGAGAGCAGGGGCGAGAGAGTGGGATTTTATCGGAATGAACAAGGGGGTTTTGCTTGCCTGGCACTTCTGAAGATAGCATTGAGTCTTCATCAGTGTCAACGATCTCAACGTCGATACAACGTCTACCGAGGGGGGAACAACACCGACAAACAGAGAAGAAACACGATCAATGCAATGCACAAAATGAAGCATGCTATGACATGGCAATATGCTGTGATTTGAGCTAATGGAACTAACAACAGGTTAAATGAAGTTGGTTTGAATCCAAGATTCAAATTCAAACTCCATATGTGAAGGTTTAAATGCCATTTATATGATTTGTGCTAAACAGCAGCTATAGTTGTTCTAACATGCATGAAAATAGTACAGATGGATAGATTGGATTTTTCTGATCATTTTTCATATATAAATTATTTCATTTGGAGTTACGGTTGATTTTATATGATTTTTAGAAGTTTAAGCCTTTTTCTGGAATTTCTTGAATTAAATAAATCCAGAAAAGGTTATCTGCATTAGCAGGACGTCGGGGTGACGTCAGCAGGTCAAAGGCGCCAGCCCAGGTCAAACCTGACGGCTGGGACCCACGGGTCAGTGTAACAGGGCTGGTTGGGTGGATGACAGGTGGGACCAGGTCAACGCTAACTTGGTCAAAGTCAAAGCTGACACGTGGGGTCCGCAGGATTAGCACTAACCTAAACAGGAATTAAACTAACCTAAACAGGCACGGGGGCCCACATGGCAGTGGCTCTGGGGGGGGGGTTAGCGGGGTCATTAGTGCTAACTAAACCGGGATTAGGCCGATGGCTCGTCGCCGGCGAGGTCAGTGGCGGCGGAGCGCGTCGGGTTTCGCCCACATGCGACCATTTGGACGGCGGTTTGGTGCTACGCGTAGCTGGGGGTCGCGCGCGTCTGGTAGTGCAAGTGGGAGAAGCTGGGGTGGTCTGAGTCGATGGCGGCGAGCATGAATGCGGCGGCCGGAGTTCGGTTGTGCTCAGAACCGGCGATGTGGTGCACGGCAGGTCGAGCGGTGGGGTGCTGGGTGCTCCTGCAAATGTGCTGAGCACGGTGACGCTCTCAGACGCGGCGGAGGTGGGCTCTAGCCACGGCGGCGACAAAGCGCAACTACGGCGAGCTTCGGTCGGGGTGGCCAAAGGCGCTAGAGGAGAAAATCGACAGAGGGGAGAGAGGGGTTGGGTAGAGGATCTCACGGTGAGGTCGTCAGTGCTCTCAGCGTGCACGGGGGCGGCTCGATGACGGCGGAAAGTCTCCGGCGATCTCCGTGGCTGAAGGAGGAAGAAGGGGGCGGGGACGGCGCGTTGGGGCTCTTCTCATCGCCTGAGATGACGAGGAGGACGATGGCGGAACGGCGGATCTCGGGGGCGTGTCGGAGAGGCTTGGGGATGCCGGCGGCCACGCGAGCGCTGGTTGGCGGCGACGGCGGCGCTCGGGGAAGAGAGGGGGAGGGAGCCAGAGGAGGGGATGAGCATGGGGAGAGTGAGAGCGGTCCAGGGGGGCTGCGTGGCGCTCGGGGATGACTCCAGGGCGCCAAGGAGGCCAACAGGGAGGCAGGAGGTGGCCACGGGTGGCTGTGCGCACCGCACGCAGCTTCTTCTCCTCCTGGCAGAGGAGGAAGATGACAGGAGCTGCGGTGGTGGGCTGGGTTGCCAGAGAGGCCTGGCCAGGTGGGCTGCCTACTGGGCCGCAGGTAAGGCCAGGTCAGTTCTCTCTCTCTCTCTAATATTTCTCTTTTCTATTATTCTGTAATCTTTAGGGCTTTATTAAAAATATCTAGGCACTTTCAAAAATCAGCAAACTGTGCATGCCCAATGTATAGAATATATCCAACATGGAACATTTCAGTTTAGGAGTACTTGGACTTTTAAAATATTTTATAGAATTTAAATGTCCAAATTCAAATACTTATGATTTAATTCAATGACCTTAGGATGACCTAGAAAATTGTGCAGCATTTTTGTCAGAGGTTTAAGACCAAGGCAAAGATGATGAACATTTTAGAAGGGCATTTCAGGTTCATTGAAAATATTTTTTTAGTAAACCCTAATTGGACTCAGAGGGTTCTGGGGGTTCTGTCTTCCCCATTTCAAATTTCATAAAATTTAAACATGATGCATGGAGGCTAAAGCAAAAACAAGCAAGGCTTGAACTGGGGATGTGACAATTGTGTCATGCTATCCTGTTTGGTTACACAACATAAATATGAATTTTTTCATGCCCTCTTTTATTCCCCACTATCCATTGCACCTGTCTATCATACAATGTGTATACTTTCAATTACTTTTCTTGTTTATTAGCCATTTGAATTGGAGAGCGTGATGGCAGTATCTAAGGGAGTAACAACACGGTCTTCAGAAAAGATAGTGCTACCAATTGATGCCAATAGAACCACGGTTGTACTTGCCCAAGGACCAGATACACCACACATAACCCAGACTCTCGCAGATTGTACCCCTACCCAGTTGGACAGAGAACCAGCTACACCCCTTCTAACCCCAACCCCGGCAGATAGTAACCCAGTTCCAGTTGACACAGCATCGTCTCCACCACAGAGCACACAAACACGAGCAGTTAGTAAGGGAACTACAGTGCCCAAAGCACGAGGACCACCAATCCGAATCCCAACTCAATGCTTAAAGGAGAAGAAGATTTGTTCTCAGTTCAGGTTCTGTAGCTATGGTTCATACTCCTTTGCTCTTGCATTACTGTATTTACTCATACCAACTATTTTCAAATTTGAAGGATGGAATTGAAACTCCAATGGCGCAACATGTATGTTTTAAACCTGTTTCTTTAACTGGTTTGCTGTTTTAACCTGCTCTATGTTGATTTTAGTTTCAATTGAATAAACAGTTATGTTCTCATGTCATGCACATTACAAGTGTTGTTATTGCTTTATAGTTACCCACACTTATATTCTGTCTATTCTGCTTTGTCTTGAACAAATATTATTTGAACCGTGTCTCTATCTTGATTTGGCAACAAAAACTAGAATGATATAGACCATAAAGTGACCATGGTACATAGATATATGTTTGTTTCATGTTGTTATCCTGTCCACTTTACTTCTGAACTCATTTACCAAAATGAGTTTCATATACAACATGGTAAACATGTGATGTGTCTACTTGTTTCTCTTTTAGAATGCGGACAAAATATTGGAGAATAGTACCACGTTATCCAATGGTAAAGGAAGTAATAAAGATAAGGTTCAAGATAGTGAGACATACCTGTTAGTCTCCAAGAAAGCTGATAAAAACTATCTTGACGATAGTGAGGGAACCCAAAAGTTCTGTCTTGATGTAGTGTTCGAGTTACTGGCCACTAATATTGGCACAAGCTCTTCGAACTCACTGCCTGAATCAGTTCGTCTTCTTGAGTCTCAACTTCAAGTTGAAAGACATCGATCAAATGTGCTGCGATAGGAAGCTGAAGGACCGAGGAAGTCCCTACAGAATTCAGATGCATATTTTCTGGTGCAACAGCAAGCACTGGAGGATTTAAGCGCACCGCAAGAGAAAGTTAATAAGCTTGCTAAGCATCTTGCCAGCATTATGGGTACCCAGGATATTGTTTCTTGAGATCTTCTGAAGTGGTTTCAGTTCTGGATTTGTTTTGCTGTGGTGTTTATTTGCCCTGGTCGCCAACTTTGACAACCAGTGTATATGATATGCTGCTTTGTTCCCTATATTTGCACTAGTGGCGAACTTGGTGCCCAGTGGATGTAATATGTGTAATAGCCGTGATAGCCTAGCATAAGTTGCTTACTTATTTATTTCCTTGTTATCTTGTTTATTTGTTTGCTTGTAGTCAGTGCAGTTCTTTTTCCGTGGTTTGCTAGTGCCTACAATAA
The DNA here is from genome assembly GCF_018294505.1 of Triticum aestivum. Classification (NCBI taxonomy): domain Eukaryota; kingdom Viridiplantae; phylum Streptophyta; class Magnoliopsida; order Poales; family Poaceae; genus Triticum; species Triticum aestivum. Next base: position 159,195,272 of record NC_057813.1, read on the forward strand.
CATATTTTTTAAAACTAGACCACAGTAACCATGGGATAATATTTACTGTAGTGACACTGGGCCTCCTACGAACCGTATAAACAGTGGGCCTTTTACAGGCCGTAGAAACAGTAGGCCTTCTATGGGCCGTAGAAACAATGGGCCTTCTACGGGCAGTAGAAACAATGGGCCTTCTACAGGCCGTATCATCAATGGGCCTTATACGGGCCGTATGACCATAACGGGCCATCGTTAATAGGCCTTATTTGATGACGCTATGAAAACGGCCCAATGTATTAACGGACCACAAACGGGCCGATGTAACCACAGGCTAAATTTGGCCCACAAGCAGAAAATGACAGTAACGGGCCGTAAGTAAACGAATGCTGGAAATGAGCCCAAGAATAAATGGGCTCTGAGAAGGCCGAAAGATAACATTTCCTCGAAACGGCCCAACTGAATAATGGGCCCTTAATGGGTATAAAGTGATATACTATTCATTAAGGGCCAGTTTCACCACGGGTCGTTAATGGGTGTAAAGTGATACACTGTTCATTGCGGGCCAGTTTCACCACGACCGTTAATAGGCCAAGAGTTACATAGGGCCTCATGTGGGCCGAAAGACGTCATGGGCCATACATGGGATAGAAGTGAAAACAGGCTGGAATCATATTGGATGGCCCAGATGACGCTACTGGGCCTAATTCAGATAGGGCGTAACGGGCCTTGGGTTAGCGGGCTGTAAATGGGCTATATGCAAACATGCCGTTAACAGGATTTCCATGGGCCGCCCCGCCACCTTTTGACCAAGTCAAATGGGCTGGCCTTTTCACAGGAATGGGCCTCTGTTGGGTCGTGCCACGTGTCGACATATCATAGGCGCCTTCTGTCCAATGAGTGGATGACATCTGTCCCAACGATGAGCTGACACGTGTTTCCTCCAGCCAATGATGATTTTACACGTGAAAAATCCCCATTGGTCGGGGCCGTTAACGGGTTATCGGATCCAAAACCCGACCTAATAGCTTAACGGCGTTCCGTTAGGGTGGATGCCATGTGTCGGTCACCCTTAACGAAAGCACTTCTGTGACGCGTGATTTATCATCATGGAAGTGGACACTTCCGTGATGATAATTTTGGTAATGTCATGGAACACTTCTACGACAGCACAAGTATGACTATCTTGATTCTGTCATAAAATCGTCATGGATGTAGATGCATGACAAAAAACGCAACCTACTGAGACAAACACGTATCATCATGGAAGTGTATTTTTTGTAGTGATGGGTGGAGGAGACATCGACGACATGGCGGGAAGAGGTCCCTCGGCTGTCCGACCTTGCGTAACACCGCTGACCCGTCAGCCTTGTGCACGTAGCCGCCGCATGCTAGCCTCTGCGCGCTGGTTGCCGCGAGTTGGCCGGATAATGCCCACACAATGCACACGCCTTCCCAGATAATGGCTGGTGTTGCACATCAGAGAAATATTCAACAAATCTGGATTAGAAGATGGTAGAAGGAAGAACTGGAATGGGGAAAAATCTGGAGCGCCTTATCCAGCCTCCTCTTTCTCTGTATTCTATATAGATATGGTCTTTTACATCTTAGCCCCCCAACTGTTACATATTCACACATTTACACAACTCAACACCCCCCTCAAGAAGGGGTAAATGCATCATATAACCCCATCTTGTTACAAAGGGTAGAAAATATTCTATCTGGTAAGCCCTTAGTCAAGATGTCTGCAAGCTAGTTTGAGGAGCTCGCATATGTCATACAAATAATTCCTAGATCCAACTTTTCTTTAATAAAATGTCGATCAATTTCAACATGCTTTGTTCGATCATGTTGCATAGGATTTTGTGCAATACTAAGGATTGCCTTATTATCACAATATAACATTAATGGTTTAGTATGAAATAAACCTAGCTCCCACAAAGGATTGGCATCCATAACACTTCACACACTCCATGTGCCATGGATCTAAATTCAGCTTCAACCGTGGACCGCGCTACAACACTTTGCTTTTTGCTGCGCCATGTGACAAGATTAGCTCCAACAAATGTACAATAGCCTGATTTTGACCTTCTATCATCTAGAGAGCCTGCCCAATCTACATCTGTATAACATTCCACCTGCAGATTGCCATGTGATGTATATAGTAGACCTCGACCAGGACATCCCTTAAGATAGCGAATAATTCGGATCATAGCATCCATGTGGAGAGTCCGTGGATCATGCATAAACTGGCTAACAACACTTACAACAAAAGCAATATCAGGACGAGTGTGTGAGAGATAAATTAGTCGTCCAACAAGCCTTTGATAGCACTCTCGATCCACATGAGATCCTGCTTCACTAACTGGGCGATGATTTTGCTCAATGGGAGTGGAGCTGGACGACATTTGGATAGCCTAGTTTCTAGTAATAAATCTAAAACATACTTTCTTTGACAGAAGATAACTACCTTTTTTGCTCCAAGAGACCTCAATTCCAAGGAAATATCGTAATTGTCCAAGATCTTTAACCTCAAACTCCTTCACTAGCCGCATCTTCAAGTATTCTATTTCTTTAGTATCATCTTGTGTAATGATGATATCATCGACACAGACTATCAATATTGCTAACTTGCTCATATTACACTTATAGAACAAGGTACGATCAACATTACTCTGATGATAGCTCATTTTAAGTAAAGGTCTCCTAAAATGATCAAACCAAGCTCAAGGCGATTGCTTTAATCCATATAAGGATCGATGCAGCCGCAAAACTTTATCCTTAGTCTGAGTAGTGTCAAATCCCAGTGGTATATGCATATAAGTTTCTTCTTGAAGGTCCCCATGGAGAAATGCATTTTTCACATCTAGTTGATGAAGATCCCAACCAATATTAGATGCACGTGAGATTAAAGTTTGTACTGAACTGATCTTAGCAACAGGTGCAAAGGTTTCTTCGTAATCAATCCCATGTGTTTGTGTGTATCCCTTTGCCACCAAACGTGCCTTATATCGCTCCACCTTGCCATCAGGATTCTGCTTGATTGTATACACACACTTGCAACCCACAGGCTCCTTGCGATGTGTTATTTTTATGAGTTCCCATGTGTTATTTTTCTCCAAAGCCTTCATTTCCTCCAACATTGCTTCCTTCCACTTAGGATGTTTAATAGCATCTCTCCAATATGTGGGTATAGAGGTAGAGTCCAAAGAAGCAATGGAAGTCTTAAATGAGGGGCAACGATTTTCATAAGAGATAAATTTAGCAATATCATGTTTATAACCCGCACAATCCTTAAGACGTGCTGGTACGTCTCGATGTCTCACAGGTTTTCGTAAGATGACAGGGCAATAATCTAGTGGAGATTTAGGAGCTGCAATAGGAATTTTAGTACCTTCCTCAGTCATGTCATCAGTATAACCATAAACTAATGGAGAATCAGTAGGGTCCATAGCATGTCCGCTACCTCCCTCTGCTTCTTCACGCGGCACTGAATCAAGAGGCAATGACATGTATCTTGTAGACAGAGAGTCGTCATGTTGTATAACGTGTTGAGAACTAGGAATGTCACATACCTCATGAACAGTTGAGCTGCTCCTACCCTCATTAGTACTCGCATTTTCCTCCCCCTATGTTCCTTGATCTGGTTGAGATATATCTAGCAAAGGAATCAAAATTGAACCAATACGAACATCTCCCTTATCATAATTCTCACACTCACGACCAATACTATCAATAGTATTGATGGCTACCGTGTAATAAGGTTCTTTCTACCGAAAAGTGACATCCATACTCACAAACAACCGTTTCTTAGTAGGGCACCAACAACAATAGCCTTTCTGAGTAGAAGGACACCCAACAAAGATTCATCGGGCAGCATCGGGATCAAGCTTTCCCACCGCGTTCCTGTAATCATGAACAAAACAAACACAACAAACACCTTTGGTGGTACAATAAATGAATTAGTACCACTCAAGCATTCCATTAGTGTTTTATAATTCAAAACCTGTGATGGCATGCGGTTTATTAAGTATGCTGCTATTTTAATGGCCTCACCCCAAAGAAATTTCGGCACATTCATTTTAAACATGAGGGACCGAGCAACCTCCAATAAATGTCTATTTTTATGTTCAGCGACTCCATTTTGAGCAACAGTGTTCACACATGTAGTATGGTGTCTAATGCCATTTGAAGCTAGAAAATAGTCAAACTCCCGATTAACATACTCGGTTCCATTGTCAGAGTGAAATATTTTCACTCTTGCATTATATTGATTGCAAATCAAGGCATAGAAGTCTTTAAGTGCAGGTAACACATCACACTTTTGTTTGAGCAAATAAAGCTAAGTATATCTGTTAAAGCCATCGATAAAAGTCACAAACCAATGCTCTCCTAATAGAGAGGTTACAACTGAGGGACCCCAAACATCTGAGTGCACAATTTTAAAAGGGGTTTGACTTCTCTCACTACTAGAAGGATAAGTAGACCATGTATGCTTAGCTAGTTCACATACATCACAGACAAGCTTATCCTTGCAGCAGGAAGCAAAAAGTGATGGAAACATACGACTTAGGACTTGGAAAGATAAATGCCCTTGTCTACAATGGAGCAACAACAACTCATGTATGGATGAGGTGGATGAGGTACATGCTGTAGCAAATGCAAGTGGAGCTACAACATTGTCAAGATAGTACAGGCCATCACGCTCAGTTCTAGTACCAAGTATTTTTATCGACTTCAGGTCCTAAAATACACAGAACCAGGGCTCAAATAAAGCTCTGCAATTAAGTGACTTTGTGATTGAACTGACAGATAGAAGGTTCATAGGAAAACCGGGAACATGTAAGACAAGACTTAAAGGTAAGGAAGGTGTACAACTAACGGTTCCACGGCCCATTATGGAAGACGAAGATCCATCAGCTATACATACCTTATCCTTTCCTGAACGAGGTATGTATGATGAAAAATATTTTTGTGAACCCGTCATATGATTTGTGGCACCTGAATCAATTATCCAGGGCACAAGTAAATGGTTCTCACCTTCTGCACTCTAAGAGATGGCAGCTTCACTAGATCCTTCAGCAGTAACGACCATCAATTTTTCCTTGAACACTTCTAGAGCCTGAGTAGCAATTGCAGGTAACTCTCCTATGGATGATGCAAGATGAACTCGGTCTTGTTTCTTCTCGAAGCTGTTACCGCTGCCATTGAACTTGTTTATTTTTCTCTGCTGCTATCCTAGAGGATAACCAACCAACTCAAAACAATCCTTTTTCATAGGGCCATTTGCATTTCTGCCCCTAACTCGAACCACCTACTCAGATTTGCCCCTAATTTCAAAGCATGCTCAAATTTGCCCCTCTGCCGTTAAGTCACTACTCAAAAATGCCCTTCCGTCCAGTCAAAGGCCTTTGACCGTCAAAGGTCCATGTGTACTGTAGCAGACGGAAAGTGCTACAGTATTGGACGGAAAGTGCTACAGTACTGTACGGAAGGGCATTTCTGAGTAGTGACTTAACAGCGGAGGGGCAAAATTGAGCATGCTTCAAAATTAGGGGCAAATCTGAGTAGTGGGTTCGAGTTAGGGGCACATATGTAAATGTCCCTTTTTCATATGGCTAGGTCTCTTACAATGATCACACAAAACTTTGTTTCTCCGTTTGTGGTCAAACTTAGTAGTATTTGCTTGACCACTTCTAAAACTCATAGAGGATTGTGTGTGAGTAAGTGTAGCATGATTATCACCATGCATCTGTGGCATTGTTTCCTGAGTAGCTAAACTAGTCTCTTCTTCAAGAATAATGGCAATAGTTTCATCCAAGGTAGGCCAGTCCGGAGATGCTTGTATCATCTAAGAGCGAAGTTTGAACTCAGGATTCAAACCTTCCAGGAAAACCTGCACCAACAATGGTTCGAACCATTCTCTGTGAAGAGTCAAATCTCTAGGATCATTTGGCTTGAATGGTCTAAAAAACTCTAGATCCCTATAATGTTTCTTCAATTCCCCTGCATACTCTGTAACTGATTTCTGGTCTTGTCTAAAGTGCCACATCTCATGTAGTATTCTGCTAACCTGCACTTTGTTTGATTTACCAGAAAACTATTTTTCAATACTTGTCCGGACTTCAGCAGCAGTTTGAAAACTTTCAACTTGTCCCCGAACAACTTTTTCCATTGAGCCGAACAGCCAAACCAAACCATGACTCACTTCTGATTCTGCTCCCATTGTTCCTGTATTACCTCTCCTGGCTTTTTCTCATCTTCATTTAGGTACTTATGCAGACCATGCGCTTCCAGAATTAATGATGCATTGCGAGCCCAACTAAAATAGTCACCCTCACTAGTTAATTTTACTGGATTTGGTTTGAGGATAGACTTCTGAATTTCAATCGAGCTACTAGACTTAACATGTGCTAGCTCCATCAGCTGAGTAAGCATTCGCTGCATACTTTCACATAATTTCTCAACACTTGAATCTGTACCCTTGTGCTTGTCTTTGTCTCCATGGTCACTAACTAGCAAGAGAACTCTACGGCAACAGACCACAAACAAGACTCACAGGTCACAAGTTTGTATTAGCCAAACTTACCACTACCAAATCAGCCCAGAAAACGAAGTTGCCCCAACCACAGAAAAGAGAACTGAATCACAAAGGACTCAAACTGACCGGAATCTCAACAACTTAAAGTGAGACCATCACCGCACCGCATTCGTCGTTCTTCTCTGCTGAACCCTCGATCTTGCTTGGATCCACCAAATCGCAAAGGATCTGAGCGAAGACGAGCTCCAGCTACCAGATGGCGGAAACACCTCAACAATGCGGCATTACGGTAGAGCGAGAGACGCACTAGGATTGTCTTGCTCTGATACCATGTTGCAAATCAGAGAAATATTCAACAAATCTGTATTAGAAGATGGTAGAAGGAAGAACTGGAATGGGGAAAAATCTGGAGCGCCTTATCCAGCCTCCTCTTTCTCTGTATTCTATATATATATTGTCTTTTACATCTTAGCCCCCCAACTATTACATATTCACACATTTACACAACTCAATAGCCGGATAATGCCCAGACAATGCATAGCTTATTTGCAACATTGGCGGCCATTGCCATCCAATCCATGCGCCCTCTGTGTGTAGCCGTGCAGGCCATACGTGCATGGTGGCCGTGGCGTGCGGGCTAGCCGCTTCGCATGCTGTCGTCCATGCGTATCCCAGGGGCATGTCGTGCGTGCTGGCCGGCACGTAGCCGTGTCCCGGCTGGCCATGCACAACTGCTGCATATTGGCTCGTGCATGCATACTATTCGCCGGGTGCACGCTAGCCACCACCGCGTGCTAGCTGCCTTCGTGTGTGCTGCCGCGTGCAAGCCACACATGCTAGCCGTTGTTGTCGCGTGTGCTAGCTGCGTGCGTGCTGACGCTGCATGATGGCCGATGCCCTCGTGCCTGCGCATGCGATGCTTGCCGCCGCCACCGCATCCGGCAAGGATTCATCTTCCTTCTCTCTTCCTAGGTTGCGTGCTCTATGGTTTCGCACACAACATGTTCGTTAAAATGCCATAGAATGAGGAGTCGGAATTGAGGAGTGGGATTGTTTTGGAGAGAGAAAGTGAGGATGAAAGCAGACGTGCTCGGAGACTGACCGGGCACACTCGCGGGCGTTGGAGGGGTCAAATTAGAAGGATGTGGCTGTAGATGCTCTTAGCTAAGCAATTCCTAGGATGTAGTGGTGCAGGTTCCATTCCTCGTACACGCACAATTTTGCTTGGTTTTTTCACGCTATAAGACAGTTCAGTGTGCTACGCGTTCGAGGGCTTGCCTAGTAGGTGCCTTCCGTGGCGCTGAACATGCGAAACTTTCATGGGCTCGCTGCACTACTGGAATCAGGATCTTTGCCGTCAGCCAGATGATGGCAAAGGTCTTTGCCATAAGTATAAAGGAAGCTGATAGTAAAGAAAGAGCTGGCGGCAAAGAGCTCGTTTCCGTCAGCCAGATCTTTGCCGTCAGCTAGCAGACGACATATAAACTTTGCCATCAGCCAGCAGACGGCAAAGAGGCAGGGTGGCCCCTAGTGAGAACAGCCTAACGGCCACTTTCTTTGCCGTCCGCTAGCAGACGACAAAGGAAGTGCCTAAACTGACGTCTGTTAGGTAGGCTCTTTGCCGTCTGCTAGCAGACGTTAAAGAACCATGCCCTAACTAAAAATCAAACACACCCGCGCCCGACCACTCTCTCTGTCCTTTCTCCTCCCCGAGCCTGAGCCGCTGCCGCCCCGCGCCACCCCCGTCGCTGGCCGCCCCACCCCCTTGACGCCGCCGCCCTGCGCCACCCATATCGGCGCGCCTCCCTAGGGACCCCCTCTCCGCCCCGGTGACCCCCTCTCCGCCCCGTGCCAACCATGTCGCCACGCTGCCCCCGCCGCCACGGCAACCCCAACCTCGAACTCGACCGCTCCTCACCCTCAAGTAAGTGTGCCTGGTCTTCTTGGTGCCCCAATTGCACTTTTGATGCATTGATTTGGTCACTGTCTCTGCCTAGGGTTCAAAATCTGTTATGACCTTTGTGTTATGTTCATATGTACAATTCTAGTTAGTTTTGATTTGCCTGGTACTGTCTGCCCATGATGTGAAAATGATATCACAATCAAAAGGCCTACCCTAGGATATCTCAATATCTTAGAAGAATGCGAAAATGATAGCACAACCCACTGGTCCAAATTTTAGATCAAGCAGATGTTGCAAACACCATTTATGCGAACCATGAGCTCGAGAAGAACATATAATAGAAGAATGCATCAAGCTTTAACTATCAGTGCGCTACAACAATTCAATCCTATTGTTGAACATTGCTAAAATGCCAGTCAAGTTTCTAGCTTTCAAAGCAAGGGTTCACTTCACAAGTTCTAGTTAGTTTTTGTTTTTGGTTCAGATTGAATGCTCCCTCTTGATTGTAGTTGAAGATCCGCATCGGTAGTAATAAGTGCAAGAAACACAGAAGATCTGGTGGCTGTCATATAGGTTCAGCAATTAACAATTTCAGAGTAGTTTCACACTTGTTTCAAAATTTCAGAGTATATTTCCATGTCAAGTTTTTTTAGCTGTTAAGAGTTATGGTCTCGTGAGTACAGTACACCGGGCATAGTCGTGTATATGTTGTTCTTATTTTCATGGCCCTCAAGAAACCATGTTTTATTATTACAGACAATCTCCACCACTCTTAGATCCTCATATCATGGTTGTTCGCATGATCTCAAAGCAAATCATCTTGGTTGAGATGACTGACCAAAATAGAAACTTTCAGGTGATTGTGTGTTAGCAGTTCTGTAAGAAACTAGATAAGAGTGGGAACCCTGTTTTTGCTTTCCTTTCATTTTGGTAACTAATTTTTGTACTGGGATCTCTCAACCAACACTCCTAGTTTCTTTCTTTTCTTTAGTTGAATGTTTTTATACTGCTAGTTGCCTAGGTTGCTTTTTGAATGTGAAATGATAACTTCATGTAGTTAATTATCTTATGCTCAAAACTTGTACTGCTATAATGTTGTATGATAATGTTGTAATGGTACTAATTGGTCTCTTCTGCTCCTTATCAGAGATGGGGGGAAGCCGCCACCGCAGGCTCTGCTCTGCCACACCGGAGTACGAGTTGGATGCTTTCGAGTTCTTCAGTATCATACTTGGGACTTCCTACAGTCGGCAGGTATATAAAAGGAGAGATATCCCCTTCACCCATCTCATTATGATAACTCTGCTGTTTGCTACATCAATCCTTGTCCCAAACTGCAGAGGCTGCCTGACACTTTTATGAAGATGCTGGACGACCATCGGCCAAAGATTCTGAAGCTGCGACAGGCCGACGGCGGGCTTCGCAGGCATTGGGACGTGGAGTTGGTGATTAGGTACGGCCACATGTACCTGTGTCATGGGTGGGAGCAGTTCTACCGTGCCTATGACCTGCGGCACGAGTACTTCCTTCTATTTAGGTACGATGACGACGCCATGCTCACCGTGAAGGTGTTCAACATGACTATGTGTGGCATGCGCTACCAGGACGACGTGATTGCAATACGTTCTGCCTCTTCTTCCTCTACATTTGGCTTTGTCTCACATCGATTGTTAACACTCATTGTTGCATTTGGTCAGGCAATGGGAGCAGCAGCAGTGACTCTGGCTACAGCCAAAGTAGCAGTGACTCTGGCTACAACAAAAGCGGCAGCGAGGATGATCCGAAATGGAGTGGGGAAGAAGAGGAGTAGAGTGGGGATGAGGAGGTGCAGGTTGACGATGGGCAACAGATGGTGGTGGCTGAGGATGACCTAGCAATGGTGGTGGCTGACGATGGGCAAGAGATGGTGGTGGTTGAGGATGACCTAGCGATGGTGCTTCCTAAAGATGGCCTCGCGATGGTGGTGGTGCCTGACAATGACCTCGCGATGGTGGTGGCGCCGGCGATCCCACAGCCGAGCGACATGACCATGCCAATTGTGGTAGAAGAATATATCCCACTGCCTCCACCACCTCGCCGCTCTTGGCGCATCAGGATGAGGAAGGACAAGGAGAAGAAGAAGGAGGATTGAACTATGTCAGGTATGTCAGATCTCCAAAATGATCTATATATACTTACCTTTGTTTCCTCTGAAATGACATAAGTTAGCTCTAATATGCTAAGTTATCTCTAATATGCTTAGTTTCCTAGGTTTTCTCAATAACGACATACACTTGGCTTACTTGTGTAAATAATGACACAAATAAGGAATAAGAAGAAGAAAAATAAGGAAGAGGAGAAAAAGAAAGAATAGAAGAAGAAAGAGAAGAAAAAGAAAGAATAAAAGAAGAAGAATGAGAAGGAAAAGGGTAAAAACCTTCTTCTTCTTCTTCTTCTAGTCTTCTTCTTCTTCTAGTCTTCTTCTACTTCTAGTCTTCTTCTACTTCTAGTCTTCTTCTACTTCTAGCCTTCTTCTTCTTCTAATCGTCGTCTTCTTCTTCTCCTCCTTCTCCTTATCCTCCTCCTCCTCCTTCTTCTTCTTCTTCTTCTTATTTTTCTTCTTCTTCTTCTACTTCTTCTTCTTCTTCTTCTTCTTCTT